>NW_027456869.1:0-212357 GCF_040206685.1 Ascaphus truei
GCGCTGGGTCACAGCTCCCCTCCTCCCTCCTCCTGTACATACAGGCGCTGGGTCACAGGCTCCCCTCCTCCTCCTCCTCCTGTACATACAGGCGCTGGGTCACAGGCTCCCCTCCTCTCCTCCTCCTGTACATACAGGCGCTGGGTCACAGGCTCCCCTCCTCCTCCTGTACATACAGGGCGCTGGGTCACAGGCTCCCTCCTCCTCCTCCTGTACATACAGGGCTGGGTCACAGGCTCCCCTCCTCCTCCTCCTGTACATACAGGCGCTGGGTCACAGGCTCCCCTCCTCCTCCTCCTGTACATACAGGCGCTGGGTCACAGGCTCCCCTGTTCCTCCTCCTGTACATACAGGCGCTGGGTCACAGGCTCCCCTCCTCCTCCTCCTGTACATACAGGCGCTGGGTCAACAGGCTCCCCTGTTCCTCCTCCTGTACATACAGGCGCTGGGTCACAGGCTCCCCTGTTCCTCCTCCTCCTGTACATACAGGCGCTGGGTCACAGGCTCCCCTCCGGCTCCTCCTCCTGTACATACAGGCGCTGGGTCACAGGCTCCCCTCCTCCTCCTCCTGTACATACAGGCGCTGGGTCACAGGCTCCCCTCCTGACCTCCTCCTCCTCCTGTACATACAGGCGCTGGGTCACAGGCTCCCCTCCCTCCTCCTGTACATACAGGCGCTGGGTCACAGGCTCCCCTCCCTTCCTCCTGTACATACAGGCGCTGGGTCACAGGCTCCCCTCCTCCTCCTCCTGTACATACAGGCGCCTGGGTCACAGGCTCCCCTCCTCCTCTCCTGTACATACAGGCGCTGGGTCACAGGCTCCCCTCCTCCTCCTGTACATACAGGCGCTGGGTCACAGGCTCCCTCCTCCTCCTCCTGTACATACAGGCGCTGGGTCACAGGCTCCCCTGCTTCCTCCTCCTGTACATACAGGCGCTGGGTCACAGGCTCCCCTGTTCCTCCTCCTCCTGTACATACAGGCGCTGGGTCACAGGCTCCCCTCCTCCTCCTCCTCCTGTACATACAGGCGCTGGGTCACAGGCTCCCCTCCCTCCTCCTCCTGTACATACATACGCTGGGTCCACAGGCTCCCTCCTCCTCCTCCTCCTCCTGTACATACAGGCGCTGGGTCACAGGCTCCCCTCCTCCTCCTCCTGTACATACATACGCTGGGTCACAGGCTCCCCCCCTCCTCCTCCTCCTGTACATACAGGCGCTGGGTCACAGGCTCCCCCCTCCTCCTCCTCCTGTACATACAGGCGCTGGGTCACAGGCTCCCCCCCTCCTCCTCTTCCTGTACATACAGGCGCTGGGTCACAGGCTCCCCTCCTCCTCCTCCTGTACATACAGGCGCTGGGTCACAGGCTCCCCTCCTCCTCCTCCTGTACATACATACGCTGGGTCATAGGCTCCCTCCTCCTTCCTCCTGTACATACAGGCGCTGGGTCACAGGCTCCCCTCTCCTCCTCCTGTACCATACAGGCGCTGGGTCACAGGCTCCCTCCTCCTCCTCCTGTACATACAGGCGCTGGGTCACAGGCTCCCCTCCTCCTCTCCTCCTGTACATACAGGCGCTGGGTCACAGGCTCTCCCTCCTCCTCCTCCTGTACATACAGGCGCTGGGTCACAGGCTCCCACTCCTCCTCCGACCTGTACATACAGGCGCTGGGTCACAGGCTCCCTCCTCCTCCTGTACATACAGGCGCTGGGTCACAGGCTCCCTCTCCTCCTCCTCCCTGTACATACAGGCGCTGGGTCACAGGCTCCCCTCCTCCTCCTGTACATACAGGCGCTGGGTCACAGGCTCCCCCTCCTCCTCCTCCTGTACATACAGGCGCTGGGTCACAGGCTCCCCTCCTCCTCCTCCTGTACATACAGGCGCTGGGTCACAGGCTCTCCTCCTCCTGTACATACAGGCGCTGGGTCACAGGCTCCCCTCCCTCCCTCCTCCTCCTCCCTGTACATACAGGCTCTGGGTCACAGGCTCCCCTCCTCCTCCTCCTGTACATACAGGCGCTGGGTCACAGGCTCCCCCTCCTCCTCCTCTGTACATACAGGCGCTGGGTCACAGGCTCCCCTCCTCCTTCCTCCTGTACATACAGGCGCTGGGTCACAGGCTCCCCTCCTCCTCCTCCTGTACATACAGGCGCTGGGTCACAGGCTCCCCTCCTCCTCCTCCTCCTGTACATACAGGCGCTGGGTCACAGGCTCCCCCTCCTCCTCCTCCTGTACATACAGGCGCTGGGTCACAGGCTCCCTCCTCCTCCTGTACATACAGGCGCTGGGTCACAGGCTCTCCTCCTCCTCCAGTACATACAGGCGCTGGGTCACAGGCTCCCCTCCTCCTCCTGTACATACAGGCGCTGGGTCACAGGCTCCCCTCCTCCTCCTCCTCCTGTACATACAGGCGCTGGGTCACAGGCTCCCCTCCTCCTCCTCCTGTACATACAGGCGCTGGGTCACAGGCTCCTCCTCCTCCTGTACATACAGGCGCTGGGTCACAGGCTCCCTCCCTCCTCCTCCTCCTGTACATACAGGCGCTGGGTCACAGCTCCCCTCCTCCTCCTCCTGTACATACAGGCGCTGGGTCACACAGGCCCCCCTCCTCCTGTACATACAGGCGCTGGGTCACAGGCTCCCCTCCTCCTCTCCTGTACATACAGGCGCTGGGTCACAGGCTCCCCTCCTCCTCCTCCTGTACCATACAGGCGCTGGGTCACAGGCTCCCCCTCCTCCTCCCTGTACATACAGGCGCTGGGTCACAGGCTCCCCCTCCTCCTCCTCCTGTACATACAGGCGCTGGGTCACAGGCTCCCCTCCTCCTCCTGTACATACAGGCGCTGGGTCACAGGCTCCCCCCCTCCTCCTGTACATACAAGGCGCTGGGTCACAGGCTCCCCTCCTCCTCCTCCTGTACATACAGGCGCTGGGTCACAGGCTCCCTCCTCCTCCTCCTGTACATTACAGGCGCTGGGTCACAGGCTCCCCTCCTCTCTCCTCCTGTACATACAGGCGCTGGGTCACAGGCTCCCCTCCTCCTCCTCCTGTACATACAGGCGCTGGGTCACAGGCTCCCCTCCTCCTCCTCCTGTACATACAGGCGCTGGGTCACAGGCTCCCCTCCTCCTCCTCCTGTACATACCAGGCGCTGGGTCCACAGGCTCCCCTCCTCCTCCTCCTGTACATACAGGCGCTGGGTCACAGGCTCCCCTCCTCCTCCTCCTGTACATACAGGCGCTGGGTCACATGCTCCCCTCCTCCTCCTGTACATACAGGCGCTGGGTCACAGGCTCCCCTCCTCCTCTCCTCCTGTACATACAGGCGCTTGGTCACAGGCTCCCCTCCTCCTCCTCCTGTACATACAGGCGCTGGGTCACAGGCTCCCCTCCTCCTCCTCCTCCTGTACCTACAGGCGCTGGGTCACAGACTCCCCTCCTCCTCCTGTACATACAGGCGCTGGGTCACAGACTCCCCTCCTCCTCCTGTACATACAGGCGCTGGGTCACAGGCTCCCCTCCTCCTCCTGTACATACAGGCGCTGGGTCACAGACTCCCCCTCCTCCTCCTGTACATACAGGCGCTGGGTCAAGGCTCCCCTCCTCCTCCTGTACATACAGGCGCAGGGTCACAGGCTCCCCTCCTCCTCCTCCTCCTGTACATACAGGCGCTGGGTCACAGACTCCCCTCCTCCTCCTGTACATACTGGCGCTGGGTCACAGGCTCCCCTCCTCCTCCTGTACATACAGGCGCAGGGTCACAGGCTCACCCTCCTCCTCCTCCTCCTGTACATACAGGCGCTGGGTCACAGGCTCCCCCTCCTCCTCCTGTACATACAGGCGCAGGGTCACAGGCTCCCCTCCTCCTCCTCCTCCTGTACATACAGGCGCTGGGTCACAGGCTCCCCTCCTCCTCCTGTACATACAGGCGCAGGGTCACAGGCTCCCCTCCTCCTCCTCCTGTACATACAGGCGCAGGGTCACAGGCTCCCCTCCTCTCCTCCTCCTGTACATACAGGCGCTGGGTCACAGGCTCCCCTCCTCCTCCTCCTGTACATACAGGCGCTGGGTCACAGGCTCCCCTCCTCCTCCTGTACATACAGGCGCTGGGTCACAGGCTCCCCTCCTCCTCCTCCTGTACATACAGGCACTGGGTCACAGGCTCCCCTCCTCCTCCTCCTGTACATACAGGCGCTGGGTCACAGGCTCCCCTCCTCCTCCTGTACATACAGGCGCTGGGTCACAGGCTCCCCTCCTCCTCCTCCTGTACATACAGGCACTGGGTCACAGGCTCCCCTCCTCCTCCTCCTGTACATACAGGCGCTGGGTCACAGGCTCCCCCTCCTCCTCCTGTACATACAGGCGCTGGGTCACAGGCTCCCCTCCTCCTCCTCCTGTACATACAGGCGCTGGGTCACAGGCTCCCCTCCTCCTCCTCCTCCTGTACATACAGGCGCTGGGTCACAGGCTCCCCTCCTCCTCCTCCTGTAACATACAGCGCTGGGTCACAGGCTCCCCCTCCTCCTCCTCCTCCTGTACATACAGGCGCTGGGTCACAGGCTCCCCTCCTCCTCCTCCTGTACACACATACGCTGGGTCACAGGCTCCCTCCTCCTCCTCCTCCTCCTGTACATACAGGCGCTGGGTCACAGAGCTCCCCTCCTCCTCCTCCTCCTGTACATACAGGCGCTGGGTCACAGGCTCCCCTCCCTCCTCCCTCCTGTACATACAGGCGCTGGGTCACAGGCTCCCCTCCTCCTCCTCCTGTACATACAGGCGCTGGGTCACAGGCTCCCCTCCTCCTCCTCCTCCTGTACATACAGGCGCTGGGTCACAGGCTCCCCTCCTCCTCCTCCTGTACATACAGGCGCTGGGTCACAGGCTCCCCTCCTCCTCCTGTACATACAGGCGCTGGGTCACAGGCTCCCCTCCTCCTCCTCCTGTACATACAGGCACTGGGCCACAGGCTCCCCTCCTCCTCCTCCTGTACATACAGGCGCTTGGTCACAGGCTCCCCCTCCTCCTCCTGTACATACAGGCGCTGGGTCACAGGCTCCCTCCTCCTCCTCCTGTACATACAGGCGCTGGGTCACAGGCTCCCCTCCTCCTCCTCCTGTACATACAGGCGCTGGGTCACAGGCTCCCCTCCTCCTCCTGTACATACAGGCGCTGGGTCACAGGCTCCCCTCCTCTCCTCCTGTACATACAGGCGCTGGGTCACAGGCCTCCCCTGTTCCTCCTCCTGTACATACAGGCGCTGGGTCACAGGCTCCCTGTTCCTCCTCTCCTGTACATACAGGCGCTGGGTCACAGGCTCCCCTCCTCCTCCTCCTCCTGTACATACAGGCGCTGGGTCACAGGCTCCCCTCCCTCCTCCTCCTGTACATACATACGCTGGGTCACAGGCTCCCCTCCTCCTCCTCCTCCTGTACATACAGGCGCTGGGTCACAGGCTCCCCTCCTCCTCCTCCTGTACATACAGGCGCTGGGTCACAGGCTCCCCCCCTCCTCCTCCTCCTGTACATACAGGCGCTGGGTCACAGGCTCCCCCCTCCTCCTCCTCCTGTACATACAGGCGCTGGGTCACAGGCTCCCCCCTCCTCCTCCTCCTGTACATACAGGCGCTGGGTCACAGGCTCCCCCCTCCTCCTCCCTGTACATACAGGCGCTGGGTCACAGGCTCCCTCCTCCTCCTCCTGTACATACATACGCTGGGTCATAGGCTCCCCTCCTCCTCTCTGTACATACAGGCGCTGGGTCACAGGCTCCCCTCCCTCCTCCTCCTGTACATACAGGCGCTGGGTCACAGGCTCCCCTCCTCCTCCTCCTGTACATACAGGCGCTGGGTCACAGGCTCCCTCCTCCTCCTCCTCCTGTACATACAGGCGCTGGGTCACAGGCTCCCCTCCTCCTCCTGTACATACAGGCGCTGGGTCACAGGCTCCCCTCCTCGCTCCTCCTCCTGTACATACAGGCGCTGGGTCACAGGCTCCCCTCCTCCTCTGTACATACAGGCGCTGGGTCACAGGCTCCTCCTCCTCCTCCTGTACATACAGGCGCTGGGTCACAGGCTCCCCTCCTCCTCCCTGTACATACAGGCGCTGGGTCACAGGCTCCCTCCTCCTCCTCCTCCTGTACATACAGGCGCTGGGTCACAGGCTCCCCTCCTCCTCCTCCTGTACATACAGGCGCTGGGTCACAGAGCTCCCCTCCTCCTCCTGTACATACAGGCGCTGGGGTCACAGGCTCCCCTCCTCCCTCCTCTCCTGTACATACAGGCGCTGGGTCACAGGCTCCCCTCCTCCTCCTCCTGTACATACAGGCGCTGGGTCACAGGCTCCCCTCCTCCTCCTGTACATACAGGCGCTGGGTCACAGGCTCCCTCCTCCTCCTCCTGTACATACAGGCGCTGGGTCACAGGCTCCCCTCCTCCCTCCTCCTGTACATACAGGCGCTGGGTCACAGGCTCCCCTCCTCCTCCTGTACATACAGGCGCTGGGTCACAGGCTCCCCTCCTCCTCCTCCTGTACATACAGGCGCTGGGTCACAGGCTCCCCTCCTCGCTCCTCCTGTACATACAGGCGCTGGGTCACAGGCTCCCCTCCTCCTCCTCCTGTACATACAGGCGCTGGGTCACAGGCTCCCCTCCTCCTCCTCCTGTACATACAGGCGCTGGGTCACAGGCTCCCCTCCTCCTCCTCCTGTACATACAGGCGCTGGGTCACAGGCTCCCCTCCTCCTCCTCCTGTACATACAGGCGCTGGGTCACAGGCTCCCCTCCTCCTCCTCCTGTACATACAGGCGCTGGGTCACAGGCTCCCCTCCTCCTCCTCCTGTACATACAGGCGCTGGGTCACAGGCTCCCCTCCTCCTCCTCCTGTACATACAGGCGCTGGGTCACAGGCTCCCCTCCTCCTCCTGTACTACAGGCGCTGGGTCACAGGCTCCCCCTCCTCTCCTGTACATACAGGCGCTGGGTCACAGGCTCCCCCTCCTCCTCCTCCTGTACATACAGGCGCTGGGTCACAGGCTCCCCTCCTCCTCCTCCTGTACATACAGGCGCTGGGTCACAGGCTCCCCTCCTCCTCCTGTACATACAGGCGCTGGGTCACAGGCTCCCCTCCTCCTCCTCCTCCTGTACATACAGGCGCTGGGTCACAGGCTCCCCCTCCTCCTCCTGTACATACAGGCGCTGGGTCACAGGCTCCCCTCCTCCTCCTCCTGTACATACAGGCGCTGGGTCACAGGCTCCTCCTCCTGTACATACAGGCGCTGGGTCACAGGCTCCCCTCCTCCTCCTCCTCCTGTACATACAGGCGCTGGGTCACAGGCTCCCTCCTCCTCCTCCTCCTGTACATACAGGCGCTGGGTCACAGGCTCCCCTCTCCCCTCCTCCTGTACATACAGGCGCTGGGTCACAGGCTCCCTCTCCTCCTCCTGTACATACAGGCGCTGGTCACAGGCTCCCCCTCCTCCTCCTGTACATACATACGCTGGGTCACAGGCTCCCCTCCTCCTCCTGTACATACAGGCGCTGGGTCACAGGCTCCCCTCCTCCTCCTGTACATACAGGCGCAGGGTCACAGGCTCCCTCCTCCTCCTGTACATACAGGCGCAGGGTCACAGGCTCCCTCCTCCTCCTCCTGTACATACAGGCGCAGGGTCACAGGCTCCCCTCCTCCTCCTCCTGTACATACAGGCGCTGGGTCACAGCTCCCCTCCCTCCTCCTGTACATACATACGCTGGGTCACAGGCTCCCCTCCTCCTCCTCCTGTACATACAGGCGCTGGGTCACAGGCTCCCCTCCTCCTGTACATACAGGCGCTGGGTCACAGGCTCCCCTCCTCCTCCTGTACATACAGGCGCTGGTCACAGGCTCCCCTCCTCCTCCTCCTGTACATACAGGCGCTGGGTCACAGGCTCCCCTCCTCCTCCTCCTGTACATACAGGCGCTGGGTCACAGGCTCCCCTCCTCCTCCTGTACATACAGGCGCTGGTCACAGCGCTCCCTCCTCCTCCTCCTGTACATACAGGCGCTGGGTCACAGGCTCCCCTCCTCCTCCTGTACATACAGGCGCTGGGTCACAGGCTCCCCCCCTCCTCCTGTACATACAGGCGCTGGTCACAGGCTCCCCTCCTCCTCCTCCTGTACATACAGGCGCTGGTCACAGGCTCCCCTCCTCCTCCTCCTGTACATACAGGCGCTGGGTCACAGGCTCCCCTCCTCCTCCTCCTGTACATACAGGCGCTGGGTCACAGGCTCCCTCCTCCTCCTCCTGTACATACAGGCGCTGGGTCACAGCTCCCCTCCTCCTCCTCCTGTACATACAGGCGCTGGGTCACAGGCTTCCCTCCTCCTCCTCCTGTACATACAGGCGCTGGGTCACAGGCTCCCCTCCTCCTCCTCCTGTACATACAGGCGCTGGTCACAGGCTCCCCTCCTCCTCTCTGTACATACAGGCGCTGGGTCACAGGCTCCCTCCTCCTCCTCCTGTACATACAGGCGCTGGGTCACATGCTCCCTCCTCCTCCTGTACATACAGGCGCTGGGTCACAGGCTCCCTCCTCCTCCTCCTCCTGTACATACAGGCGCTTGGTCACAGGCTCCCCTCCTCCTCCTCCTCCTGTACATACAGGCGCTGGGTCACAGGCTCCCCTCTCCTCCTCCTGTACCTACAGGCGCTGGGTCACAGACTCCCCTCCTCCTCCTGTACATACAGGCGCTGGGTCACAGACTCCCCTCCTCCTCCTGTACATACAGGCGCTGGGTCACAGGCTCCCCTCCTCCTCCTGTACATACAGGCGCTGGGTCACAGACTCCCCTCCTCCTCTGTACATACAGGCGCTGGGTCACAGGCTCCCCTCCTCCTCCTGTACATACAGGCGCAGGGTCACAGGCTCCCCTCCTCCTCCTGTACATACAGGCGCAGGGTCACAGGCTCCCCTCCTCCTCCTCCTCCTCCTCCTGTACATACAGGCGCAGGGTCACAGCTCCCCTCCTCCTCCTCCTCCTGTACATACAGGCGCTGGGTCACAGGCTCCCCTCCTCCTGTACATACATACGCTGGTCACAGGCTCCCCTCCTCCTCCTCCTGTACATACAGGCGCTGGGTCACAGGCTCCCCTCCTCCTGTACATACAGGCGCTGGGTCACAGGCTCCCCTCCTCCTCCTGTACATACAGGCGCTGGGTCACAGGCTCCCCTCCTCCTCCTCCTGTACATACAGGCGCTGGGTCACAGCTCCCCTCCTCTCCTGTACATACAGGCGCTGGGTCACAGGCTCCCCTCCTACTCCTGTACATACAGGCGCTGGGTCACAGGCTCCCCTCCTCCTCCTCCTGTACATACAGGCGCTGGTCACAGGCTCCCCTCCTCCTCCTGTACATACAGGCGCTGGTCACAGGCTCCCTCCTCCTCCTCCTCCTGTACATACAGGCGCTGGGTCACAGGCTCCCCTCCTCCTCCTCCTGTACATACAGGCGCTGGGTCACAGGCTCCTCTCCTCCTCCTCCTGTACATACAGGCGCTGGGTCACAGGCTCCCCTCCTCCTCCTGTACATACAGGCGCTTGGTCACAGGCTCCCCTCCTCCTCCTCCTGTACATACATACGCTGGGTCACAGACTCCCCTCCTCCTCCTGTACATACAGGCGCTGGGTCACAGGCTCCCCTCCTCCTCCTGTACATACAGGCGCAGGGTCACAGGCTCCCCTCCTCCTCCTGTACATACAGGCGCAGGGTCACAGGCTCCCCTCCTCCTCCTCCTCCTGTACATACAGGCGCAGGGTCACAGGCTCCCCTCCTCCTCCTCCTGTACATACAGGCGCTGGGTCACAGGCTCCCCTCCTCCTGTACATACATACGCTGGGTCACAGGCTCCCCTCCTCCTCCTCCTGTACATACAGGCGCTGGGTCACAGGCTCCCCTCCTCCTGTACATACAGGCGCTGGGTCACAGGCTCCCTCCTCCTCCTGTACATACAGGGCGCTGGGTCACAGGCTCCCCTCCTCCTCCTCCTGTACATACAGGCGCTGGGTCACAGGCTCCCCTCCTCCTCCTGTACATACAGGCGCTGGGTCACAGGCTCCCCTCCTACTCCTGTACATACAGGCGCTGGTCACAGGCTCCCCTCCTCCTCCTCCTGTATCTACAGGCGCTGGGTCACAGGCTCCCCTCCTCCTCCTCCTGTACATACAGGCGCTGGGTCACAGGCTCCCCTCCTCCTCCTGTACATACAGGCGCTGGGTCACAGGCTCCCCTCCTCCTCCTGTACATACAGGCGCTGGGTCACAGGCTCCCCCCCTCCTCCTCCTCCTGTACATACAGGCGCTGGGTCACAGGCTCCCCTCCTCCTCCTGTACATACAGGCGCTGGGTCACAGGCTCCCCTCCTCCTCCTCCTCCTGTACATACAGGCGCTGGGTCACAGGCTCCCCTCCTCCTCCTCCTCCTGTACATACAGGCGCTGGGTCACAGGCTCCTCTCCTCCTCCTCCTGTACATACAGGCGCTGGGTCACAGGCTCCCCTCCTCCTCCTGTACATACAGGCGCTTGGTCACAGGCTCCCCTCCTCCTCCTCCTGTACATACATACGCTGGGTCACAGGCTCCCCCCCTCCTCCTCCTCCTCCTGTACCTACAGGCGCTGGGTCACAGACTCCCTCCTCCTCCTGTACATACAGGCGCTGGGTCACAGACTCCCCTCCTCCTCCTGTACATACAGGCGCTGGGTCAACAGGCTCCCCTCCTCCTCCTCCTGTACATACAGGCGCTGGGTCACAGGCTCCCCTCCTCCTCCTCCTCCTCCTCCTGTACATACAGGCGCTGGGTCACAGGCTCCCCTCCTCCTCCTCCTGTACATACAGGCGCTGGGTCACAGGCTCCCCTCCTCCTCCTCCTCCTGTACATGCAGGCGCTGGGTCACAGGCTCCCCTCCTCCTCCTCCTCCTGTACATACAGGCACTGGGTCACAGGCTCCCCTCCTCCTCCTGTACATACAGGCGCTGGTCACAGGCTCCCCTCCTCCTCCTCCTGTACATACAGGCGCTGGGTCACAGGCTCCTCTCCTCCTCCTCCTCCTGTACATACAGGCGCTGGGTCACAGGCTCCCCTCCTCCTCCTCCTGTACATACAGGCGCTGGTCACAGGCTCCCCTCCTCCTCCTCCTGTACATACAGGCGCTGGGTCACAGGCTCCCCTCCTCCTCCTGTACATGCAGGCGCTGGGTCACAGGCTCCCCTCCTCCTCCTGTACATACAGGCGCTGGGTCACAGGCTTCCCTCCTCCTCCTCCTGTACATACAGGCGCTGGGTAACAGGCTCCCCTCCTCCTCCTCCTGTACATACAGGCGCTGGGTCACAGGCTCCCCTCCTCCTCCTCCTCCTCCTCCTGTACATACAGGCGCTGGGTCACAGGCTCCCCTCCTCCTCCTCCTCCTGTACATACAGGTGCTGGGTCACAGGCTCCCCTCCTCCTCCTCCTCCTGTACATACAGGCGCTGGGTCACAGGCTCCCCTCCTCCTCCTCCTCCTGTACATACAGGCGCTGGGTCACAGGCTCCCCTCCTCCTCCTCCTGTACATACAGGCGCTGGTCACAGGCTCCCCTCCTCCTCCTCCTGTACATACAGGTGCTGGGTCACAGGCTCCCTCCTCCTCCTCCTCCTGTACATACAGGCGCTGGGTCACAGGCTCCCCTCCTCCTCCTCCTCCTGTACATACAGGCGCTGGGTCACAGGCTCCCCTCCTCCTCTCCTGTACATACAGGCGCTGGGTCACAGGCTCCCCTCCTCCTCCTCCTCCTGTACATGCAGGCGCTGGGTCACAGGCTCCCCTCCTCCTCCTCCTCCTGTACATACAGGCACTGGGTCACAGGCTCCCCTCCTCCTCCTGTACATACAGGCGCTGGGTCACAGGCTCCCCTCCTCCTCCTCCTGTACATACAGGCGCTGGGTCACAGGCTCCTCTCCTCCTCCTCCTCCTGTACATACAGGCGCTGGGTCACAGGCTCCCCTCCTCCTCCTCCTGTACATACAGGCGCTGGGTCACAGGCTCCCCTCCTCCTCCTCCTGTACATACAGGCGCTGGGTCACAGGCTCCCCTCCTCCTCCTGTACATGCAGGCGCTGGGTCACAGGCTCCCCTCCTCCTCCTGTACATACAGGCGCTGGGTCACAGGCTTCCTCCTCCTCCTCCTGTACATACAGGCGCTGGGTCACAGGCTCCCCTCCTCCTCCTCCTGTACATACAGGCGCTGGGTCACAGGCTCCCCTCCTCCTCCTCCTCCTCCTCCTGTACATACAGGCGCTGGGTCACAGGCTCCCCTCCTCCTCCTCCTCCTGTACATACAGGTGCTGGGTCACAGGCTCCCCTCCTCCTCCTCCTCCTGTACATACAGGCGCTGGGTCACAGGCTCCCCTCCTCCTCCTCCTCCTGTACATACAGGCGCTGGGTCACAGGCTCCCCTCCTCCTCCTCCTGTACATACAGGCGCTGGGTCACAGGCTCCCCTCCTCCTCCTCCTGTACATACAGGTGCTGGGTCACAGGCTCCCCTCCTCCTCCTCCTCCTGTACATACAGGCGCTGGGTCACAGGCTCCCCTCCTCCTCCTCCTCCTGTACATACAGGCGCTGGGTCACAGGCTCTCCTCCTCCTCCTCCTCCTGTACATACAGGCGCTGGGTCACAGGCTCCCCTCCTCCTCCTCCTGTACATACAGGCGCTGGGTCACAGGCTCCCCTCCTCCTCCTCCTGTACATACAGGCGCTGGGTCACAGGCTCCCCTCCTCCTCCTCCTGTACATACAGGCGCTGGGTCACAGGCTCCCCTCCTCCTCCTCCTGTACATACAGGTGCTGGGTCACAGGCTCCCCTCCTCCTCCTCCTCCTGTACATACAGGCGCTGGGTCACAGGCTCCCCTCCTCCTCCTCCTGTACATACAGGCGCTGGGTCACAGGCTCCCTCCTCCTCCTCCTCCTGTACATACAGGCGCTGGGTCACAGGCTCCCTCCTCCTCCTCCTGTACATACAGGCGCTGGGTCACAGGCTCCCCTCCTCCTGTACATACAGGCGCTGGGTCACAGGCTCCCCTCCTCCTCCTCCTGTACATACAGGCGCTGGGTCACAGGCTCCCCTCCTCCTGTACATACAGGCGCTGGTCACAGGCTCCCCTCCTCCTCCTCCTGTACATACAGGCGCTGGGTCACAGACTCCCCTCCTCCTCCTGTACATACAGGCGCTGGGTCACAGGCTCCCCTCCTCCTCCTGTACATACAGGCGCTGGGTCACAGGCTCCCCTCCTCCTCCTCCTGTACATACAGGCGCTGGGTCACAGGCTCCCCTCCTCCTCCTGTACATACAGGCGCTGGGTCACAGGCTCCCTCCTCCTCCTGTACATACAGGCGCTGGGTCACAGGCTCCCCTCCTACTCCTGTACATACAGGCGCTGGGTCACAGGCTCCCCTCCTCCTCCTGTACATACAGGCGCTGGGTCACAGGCTCCCCTCCTCCTCCTGTACATACAGGCGCTGGGTCACAGGCTCCCCTCCTCCTCCTGTACATACAGGCGCTGGGTCACAGGCTCCCCTCCTCCTCCTCCTGTACATACAGGCGCTGGGTCACAGGCTCCCCTCCTCCTCCTCCTGTACATACAGGCGCTGGGTCACAGGCTCCCCTCCTCCTCCTCCTGTACATACAGGCGCTGGGTCACAGGCTCCCCTCCTCCTCCTCCTGTACATACAGGTGCTGGGTCACAGGCTCCCCTCCTCCTCCTCCTCCTGTACATACAGGCGCTGGGTCACAGGCTCCCCTCCTCCTCCTCCTGTACATACAGGCGCTGGGTCACAGGCTCCCCTCCTCCTCCTCCTCTGTACATACAGGCGCTGGGTCACAGGCTCCCCTCCTCCTCCTCCTGTACATACAGGCGCTGGGTCACAGGCTCCCCTCCTCCTGTACATACAGGCGCTGGGTCACAGGCTCCCCTCCTCCTCCTGTACATACAGGCGCTGGGTCACAGGCTCCCTCCTCCTGTACATACAGGCGCTGGGTCACAGGCTCCCCTCTCCTCCTCCTGTACATACAGGCGCTGGGTCACAGGCTCCCCTCCTCCTGTACATACAGGCGCTGGGTCACAGGCTCCCCTCCTCCTCCTCCTGTACATACAGGCGCTGGGTCACAGGCTCCCCTCCTCCTGTACATACTGGCGCTGGGTCACAGGCTCCCCTCCTCCTCCTCCTGTACATACAGGCGCTGGGTCACAGACTCCCCTCCTCCTCCTGTACATACAGCGCTGGTCACAGGCTCCCCTCCTCCTCCTGTACATACAGGCGCTGGGTCACAGGCTCCCCTCCTCCTCCTCCTCCTGTACATACAGGCGCAGGGTCACAGGCTCCCCTCCTCCTCCTCCTGTACATACAGGCGCAGGGTCACAGGCTCCCCTCCTCCTCCTCCTCCTGTACATACAGGCGCAGGGTCACAGGCTCCCCTCCTCCTCCTCCTCCTGTACATACAGGCGCTGGATCACAGGCTCCCCTCCTCCTCCTCCTGTACATACAGGCGCTGGGTCACAGGCCCCCCTCCTCCTGTACATACAGGCGCTGGGTCACAGGCTCCCCCCCTCCTCCTCCTCCTGTACATACAGGCGCTGGGTCACAGGCTCCCCTCCTCCTCCTCCTGTACATACAGGCGCTGGGTCACAGGCTCTCCTCCTCCTGTACATACAGGCGCTGGGTCACAGGCTCCCCTCCTCCTCCTCCTGTACATACAGGCGCTGGGTCACAGGCCCCCCTCCTCCTGTACATACAGGCGCTGGGTCACAGGCTCCCCTCCTCCTCCTCCTGTACATACAGGCGCTGGGTCACAGGCCCCCCTCCTCCTGTACATACAGGCGCTGGGTCACAGGCTCCCCTGTTCCTCCTCCTGTACATACAGGCGCTGGATCACAGGCTCCCCTCCTCCTCCTCCTGTACATACAGGCGCTGGGTCACAGGCTCCCCTCCTCCTCCTCCTCCTGTACATACAGGCGCTGGACTGTGTATTAATTGCATATTTTGTCTTTTCAGGCCTCAGATGATGTATTCTTGATATGGGATCCAGCTCGCCCTCTCCCTGACCTACGTGGGATCCAGCTCGCCCTCTCCCTGACCTACGTGGGATCCAGCTCGCCCTCTCCCTGACCTACGTGGGATCCGGCTCGCCCTCTCCCTGACCTACGTGGGATCCGGCTCGCCCTCTCCCTGACCTACGTGGGATCCGGGACCCTATTCTCACCAAGCGCGGCAGAGTTTGTGGCCTGGACAGATCTTCCCGCCTCTCCTCCTCCCGCCTCTCCTCCTCCCGCCTCTCCTCCTCCCGCCTCTCCTTCCCGCCTCTCCTCCTCCCGCCTCTCCTCCTCCCGCCTCTCCTCCTCCCGCCTCTCCTCCTCCCGCCTCTCCTCCTCCCGCCTCTCCTTCCCGCCTCTCCTCCTCCCGCCTCTCCTCTCCCGCCTCTCCTTCCCGCCTCTCCTCCTCCCGCCTCTCCTCCTCCCGCCTCTCCTCCTTCCCGCCTCTCCTCCTCCCGCCTCTCCTCCTCCCGCCTCTCCTCCTCCCGCCTCTCCTTCCCGCCTCTCCTCCTCCCGCCTCTCCTTCCGCCTCTCCTCCTCCCGCCTCTCCTCCCGCCTCTCCTCCTTCCCCGCCTCTCCTCCTCCCGCCTCTCCTCCTCCCGCCTCTCCTTCCCGCCTCTCCTCCTCCCGCCTCTCCTCCTCCCGCCTCTCCTTCCCGCCTCTCCTCCTCCCGCCTCTCCTCCTCCCGCCTCTCCTCCTTCCCGCCTCTCCTCCTCCCCGCCTCTCCTCCTCCCGCCTCTCCTCCTCCCGCCTCTCCTTCCCGCCTCTCCTCCTCCCGCCTCTCCTCCTCCCGCCTCTCCTCCTTCCCGCCTCTCTTCCTCCCGCCTCCCCTCCTTCCCGCCTCCCCTCCTCCCGCCTCTCTTCCTCCCGCCTCCCCTCCTTCCCGCCTCCCTCCTCCCGCCTCTCCTCCTCCCGCCTCTCCTCCCGCCTCTCCTCCTCCCGCCTCTCCTCCTTCCCGCCTCCCCTCCTCCCTCCTTCCCGCCTCTCCTCCTTCCCGCCTCTCCTCCTCCCTTCCTTCCCGCCTCTCCTCCTCCCGCCTCTCCTCCTTCCCGCCTCCCCTCCTTCCCGCCTCTCCTCCTTCCCCGCCTCTCCTCCTCCCTTCCTTCCCGCCTCTCCTCCTTCCCGCCTCTCCTCCTCCCTTCCTTCCCGCCTCTCCTCCTTCCCGCCTCTCCTCCTCCCCTCCTTCCCGCCTCCCCTCCTTCCCGCCTCTCCTCTTTCCCGCCTCCCCTCTTTCCAGCCTCTCCTCCTTCCCGCCTCGCCTCCTCCCCTCCTTCCCGCCTCCCCTCCTTCCCGCCTCCCCTCCTCCCCGCCTCTCCGCCTCTCCTCCTCCCCTCCTTCCCGCCTCTCCTCCTTCCCCGCCTCTCCTCCTCCCTTCCTTCCCGCCTCTCCTCCTTCCGCCTCTCCTCCTTCCCGCCTCTCCTCCTCCCTTCCTTCCCGCCTCTCCTCCTTCCCGCCTCTCCTCCTCCCCTCCTTCCCGCCTCCCCTCCTTCCCGCCTCTCCTTTTTCCCGCCTCCCCTCTTTCCAGCCTCTCCTCCTTCCCGCCTCTCCTCCTCCCCTCCTTCCCGCCTCTCCTCCTCCCGCCTCTCCTCCTTCCTTCTTTTGGCTGCTTCCCTCACCCTTGTCATGACTGCTCTGCCTCTGCTCTGCCCCTTTAGTCTCAGTCTCTGATTTCTGGCTCTTCTCTGCCCCTCCTGACACTCCTGCACTGAGCAGCAGCTGGAGATCTGAGCGTTGACGTCTCTGCGCCTTCCTTCTCTTACCCTGGAGCTCTGCGTAGGAAGAATGCGTTCGTCGCGGGTACAGCTCGGATTCCGCTCAGGAGGGTTGCGTGGGGGGAGAGATCAGTGTACCGTCCTGAGCGGCAGCCTGTGACTTGTGCTCAGCGTTTTTATCTAACAAGAGCATGTGCACATATCTCAGACTGGCCGTGAAATGCAGGACTGGAGCAGGATGTCTGGAGGTTGGGGCGGGTGTGTGATAAGAGCTGTTTGTGAATAAGCAGAATATTCTGTGGTATCAGGATGACTCTGGCATGTGTGCGGGTGTGTGTGTATAGATACCTGTATATCAGGCTTTTCTTATCAGTCTGTGCACTGATAGGTAATTAGCGGAGGCGTGCGCGTGTGTGTGCGCGCGTGTGTGCGTGTGTGTGTGTGTGTTTGTTTCTTGTTATCCTATGCACTGATATACGGATGTATAAAGAGGGTCTGTATGTGTGTAAATGTATATATCAGGGCTTGCATTGGAATCAGCCTGTGCAGTGTGTGTATATAATCTGAGCTTTACGTAGTATGTGTGCGCAGCCAATACAGCAGAGAATTGCGGGTGAGGTGGAGGTTGCGGTGCTGAGAAGACCGGTAGAACCTCCCCTCTGTTCCATCGGACCGGTTCCTCATCCTGTCAGACTGAATCCCTGAAGCAGAATTCTCCCGGTTCCGAGGGGGACTGGATTGAGTTTAGAGGCAGGGCTGTTAGAAGCCTGCGCCCTCGCGCGATACGCGTATAGCGCTCCCCTCTCTGCTGCGATAGCGGGGCTGTTGTTCTCCAGTGACCCTCTTATCTCGGACGATATTAGAGGGTGGGGTTTCATACATGGAGGTGTTATGCGCACTGCAGACGTTCCGTGAGCTTCTCTCGCTCAGCTCATGCCTCGTTGTGTTGGTTGTATCATGTTCTGGTTTTATGAGTTTATTATTTTTTAATGTTATGTTTTTTCCAAAATATATCTTCACCAAATTATTAAAGTTTCTTTAAAATAACAGTATTTGTCTTCTATTTATTTATTTTTTTAATCTAGTTTTAACATGCAAATGGGTACAGTGCATAAAATGATGAATAAGTGCAAATTATGCTTTTTTTTGTTTTTAACATGTCTTTATTATCTGCGAGCACGGTTACAACATTCAGGCGACCGTAAGCTCACCGCATTTTATATTTTCTTACAAACTGTTGAACTTTAAATGATAAGAATAATGATGGGGAGGGGGAGGGAGGGGGGAGGGAGGGGGGATGGGGAGGGGGAGGGAGGGGGGATAAAAGGGGGATAGAGAGAAAGAAGAAAGCGCTCTGCGGGTTCTCACATCTCGCCGATAACTCCTGCGCACCCAGCACCCTATAGTTCCTGTAGTCTATCCCAGGACCTGTGTAGCAGTGCAGTGGGCCCCCAGTCTGAATATCTAAAGGGTCCAGCACCTCTTTACATGTGTCGGGAGGCGGTGTGTCCAGAAAGGGTCCCCACCTACTCAGGAATGTATCTGTCTTTTCTTATTGTCTCCAAATGAGTCACATTTTCCCCTCATAATAACTGCGAACAGATCAGATGCTAATTGTCCAGTTGTCGGAGCGAATGGTTTTAGCCAGGTTACAGTTAGCCAGAATCAGCTTGCGCACCAAACGGAGAATCATTCCCGCCAGCTGCGGCAAACGTGGGATCCGGCTCGCCCTCTCCCTGACCTACGTGGGATCCAGCTCGCCCTCTCCCTGACCTACGTGGGATCCAGCTCGCCCTCTCCCTGACCTACGTGGGATCCAGCTCGCCCTCTCCCTGACCTACGTGGGATCCAGCTCGCCCTCTCCCTGACCTACGTGGGATCCAGCTCGCCCTCTCCCTGACCTACGTGGGATCCGGCAGCCCTATTCTCACCAAGCGCGGCAGAGTTTGTGGCCTGGACAGATCTTCCCGCCTCTCCTCCTCCCGCCTCTCCTCCTCCCGCCTCTCCTCCTTCCCGCCTCCCCTCCTTCCCGCCTCTCCTCCTTCCCGCCTCTCCTCCTCCCTTCCTTCCCGCCTCTCCTCCCTTCCTTCCCGCCTCTCCTCCTCCCCTCCTTCCCGCCTCCCCTCCTTCCCGCCTCCCCTCCTTCCCGCCTCTCCTCTTTCCCGCCTCCCCTCTTTCCAGCCTCTCCTCCTTCCCGCCTCTCCTCCTCCCCTCCTTCCCGCCTCTCCTCCTCCCGCCTCTCCTCCTTCCTTCTTTTGGCTGCTTCCCTCACCCTTGTCATGACTGCTCTGCCCCTTTAGTCTCAGTCTCTGATTTCTGGCTCTTCTCTGCCCCTCCTGCACACTCCTGCACTGAGCAGCAGCTGGAGATCTGAGCGGTGACGTCTCTGCGCCTTCCTTCTCTTACCCTGGAGCTCTGCGTAGGAAGAATGCGTTCGTCGCGGGTACAGCTCGGATTCCGCTCAGGAGGGTTGCGTGGGGGGAGAGATCAGTGTACCGTCCTGAGCGGCAGCCTGTGACTTGTGCTCAGCGTTTTTATCTAACAAGAGCATGTCCACATATCTCAGACTGGCCGTGAAATGCAGGACTGGAGCAGGATGTCTGGAGGTTGGGGCGGGTGTGTGATAAGAGCTGTTTGTGAATAAGCAGAATATTCTGTGGTATCAGGATGACTCTGGCATGTGTGCGGGTGTGTGTGTATAGATACCTGTATATCAGGCTTTTCTTATCAGTCTGTGCACTGATAGGTAATTAGCGGGAGGCGTGCGCGTGTGTGTGCGCGCGTGTGTGTGTGTGTGTGTGTGTGTTTGTTTCTTGTTATCCTATGCACTGATATACGGATGTATAAAGAGGGTCTGTATGTGTGTAAATGTATATATCAGGGCTTGCATTGGAATCAGCCTGTGCAGTGTGTGTATATAATCTGAGCTTTACGTAGTGTGTGTGCGCAGCCAATACAGCAGAGAATTGCGGGTGAGGTGGAGGTTGCGGTGCTGAGAAGACCGGTAGAACCTCCCCCTCTGTTCCATCGGACCGGTTCCTCATTCTGTCAGACTGAATCCCTGAAGCAGAATTCTCCCGGTTCCGAGGGGGACTGGATTGAGTTTAGAGGCAGGGCTGTTAGAAGCCTGCGCCCTCGCGCGATACGCGTATAGCGCTCCCCTCTCTGCTGCGATACCGGGGCTGTTGTTCTCCCGTGACCCTCTTATCTCGGACGATATTAGAGGGTGGGGTTTCATACATGGAGGTGTTATGCGCACTGCAGACGTTCCGTGAGCTTCTCTCGCTCAGCTCATGCCTCGTTGTGTTGGTTGTATCATGTTCTGGTTTTATGAGTTTATTATTTTTTAATGTTATGTTTTTTCCAAAAAATATCTTCACCAAATTATTAAAGTTTCTTTAAAATAACAGTATTTGTCTTCTATTTTTTTTTTTTAAATCTAGTTTTAACATGCAAATGGGTACAGTGCATAAAATGATGAATAAGTGCAAATTATGCTTTTTTTTGTTTTTAACATGTCTTTATTATCTGCGAGCACGGTTACAACATTCAGGCGACCGTAAGCTCACCGCATTTTATATTTTCTTACAAACTGTTGAACTTTAAATGATAAGAATAATGATGGGGAAGGGGAGGGGAGGAGGCAGGGGGGGGAGGGGGAAGGGGGAGGGAGGGGGGAAGGGGGAGGGAGGGGGGGAGGGGGAGGGAGGGGGGATAAAAGGGGGATAGAGAGAGAGAAAGAAGAAAGCGCTCTGCGGGTCCTCACATCTCGCCGATAACTCCTGCGCACCCAGCACCCTATAGTTCCTTTAGTCTGTCCCATGCCCTGTGTCGCAGTGCAGTGGGCCCCCAGTCTGAATATCTAAAGGGCCCAGCACCTCTTTACATGTGTCGGGGGGCAGCGTGTCCAGAAAGGGTCCCACTCACTCAGGAACGTATCTGTCTTTTCTTATTGTCTCCAAATTAGTCACATTTTCCCCTCATAATAACTGCGAACAGATCAGATGCTAATTGTCCAGTTGTCGGAGCGAATGGTTTTAGCCAGAATCCGCTTGCGCACCAAACAGAGAATCATTCCCGCCAGCTGCGGCAAACTGACCGTCAGGGTTTTCCAGGCTTCCTTATGTCCAAATAACATTGGTTTAAATTCACGGGAAAGCTTTGTTTTTAGCAGTTTGTTTAGAAACCTTAAGGTTTTATTCCAGAATGTCTTTATCTCTCTTCAGTACCACAGGCGTTGTGAGATATTGGCGCTGGTACTGACACACTTTTGCTGGGGTGAGGAATGCCCGGTTCAATCTCTTAATCTGCAGGTCCCTCATTTTCCTCCAGAGTAATGGAACGGACACTCCCGAAGCCTCTGGACAGGGCCTCTTGCCCAGGACCGCTCGCACTTAACCAATAAAAGACTCCAGAGGCCAAGACGCCAACGGAGAACGACGTGGAACCGGAGAGCTCCGTCCAAACAGTTCAGATAAGGCGGATTAGGGACAAATACAAAAAAGCTTCCCCAATCACAAAATTCGCTAGGGGAAGACGCGCTGTGACCAGTGGGACCAGTGGGTTTGGCAAACAGTAGGGGCTAAATTTCACATACAGAGTAAAAAAATAAAGGGCTTTGAATGCCGGGAGATTAAGATGGCCGCCGGGCAACAGCACAAAAACCGGATCGATTTTAAGTACCTGAGACGCGGTGAATAGGAGGAGCTTGGGCTGACACAGACTTGCGGAGGTGGGGGGTGACAGTTCCTTGCCGTCTGGGGGATCCTGGGGAAGTGGTTGAGGTCAGTATGAAGACCGCCGTCCATTTTGCCTGATGGCGCGACTGCGGCGCCGTGGGGGAGTCTTCTGCTTCCTGCTGCAGGATAAATGTCTGGGTAGGAGAGTCGCGACGGCCCCCCCACCTCGAGCGGTCAGAGGCGGCGGTGGGTGGCCCGGACCAGAGACAGTGTGTCCCGACCCAGCCACAAGATGGCCGCCGGCTCCATCGGAGAGAAGTTAGTGCCGCACACAAGCGGGAGCACCTGTCCTGTCTCCGGGTCGGCCCCCCTCCATCGGAGAGAAGTTAGTGCCGCACACAAGCGGGAGTACCTGTCCTGTCTCCGGGTCGGCCCCCCTCCCTGTCGCCGAACTGCCCGATCGTGGCACAATAACGTACCAAACCAAACTGAAGTGAGCCGCTCGGGCCCCTGAGTCCACCTTGTCCTTCGGTGAGAGGGGAATCGGAGTGGAGAAGGAGGCTGCATAGGCGGGGGAGGAGGTTCCGCGGCCATTTTTGGTTGCAGATGCTAGGAGTCCACACCTCGTTTTCTTTATCCGAGGCTGAACAAGGAAAAACAGGAGATACCCCTAGCGATGCTGACCAGGAAATGTCCCTAGCGATGCTGACCAGGAAATGCCCCTAGCGATGCTGACCAGGAAATGCCCCTAGCGATGCTGACCAGGAAATGCCCCTAGCGATGCTGACCAGGAAATGTCCCTAGCGATGCTGACCAGGAAATGTCCCTAGCGATGCTGACCAGGAAATGTCCCTAGCGATGCTGACCAGGAAATGCCCCTAGCGATGCTGACCAGGAAACGTCCCTAGCGATGCTGACCAGGAAACGTCCCTAGCGATGCTGACCAGGAAACGCCCCTAGCGATGCTGACCAGGAAACGCCCCTAGCGATGCTGACCAGGAAACGCCCCTAGCGATGCTGACCAGGAAACGTCCCTAGCGATGCTGACCAGGAAACGTCCCTAGCGATGCTGACCAGGAAACGTCCCTAGCGATGCTGACCAGGAAAGTCCCTAGCGATGCTGACCAGGAAACGTCCCTAGCGATGCTGACCAGGAAATGTCCCTAGCGATGCTGACCAGGAAACGTCCCTAGCGATGCTGACCAGGAAATGCCCCTAGCGATGCTGACCAGGAAATGCCCCTAGCGATGCTGACCAGGAAATGCCCCTAGCGATGCTGACCAGGAAATGCCCCTAGCGATGCTGACCAGGAAATGCCCCTAGCGATGCTGACCAGGAAATGCCCCTAGCGATGCTGACCAGGAAATGTCCCTAGCGATGCTGACCAGGAAATGCCCCTAGCGATGCTGACCAGGAAATGTCCCTAGCGATGCTGACCAGGAAATGTCCCTAGCGATGCTGACCAGGAAATGTCCCTAGCGATGCTGACCAGGAGATACCCCTAGCGATGCTGACCAGGAAATGTCCCTAGCGATGCTGACCAGGAAATGTCCCTAGCGATGCTGACCAGGAAATGTCCCTAGCGATGCTGACCAGGAAATGTCCCTAGCGATGCTGACCAGGAAATGTCCCTAGCGATGCTGACCAGGAAATGTCCCTAGCGATGCTGACCAGGAAATGTCCCTAGCGATGCTGACCAGGAAATGTCCCTAGCGATGCTGACCAGGAAATGCCCCTAGCGATGCTGACCAGGAGATACCCCTAGCGATGCTGACCAGGAAATGCCCCTAGCGATGCTGACCAGGAAATGTCCCTTGCGATGCTGACCAGGAAATGCCCCTAGCGATGCTGACCAGGAAATGCCCCTAGCGATGCTGACCAGGAAATGCCCTTAGCGATGCTGACCAGGAAATGCCCTTAGCGATGCTGACCAGGAAATGCCCCTAGCGATGCTGACCAGGAAATGCCCCTAGCGATGCTGACCAGGAAATGCCCCTAGCGATGCTGACCAGGAAATGTCCCTAGCGATGCTGACCAGGAAATGCCCCTAGCGATGCTGACCAGGAAATGCCCCTAGCGATGCTGACCAGGAAATGCCCCTAGCGATGCTGACCAGGAAATGCCCCTAGCGATGCTGACCAGGAAATGTCCCTAGCGATGCTGACCAGGAAATGCCCCTAGCGATGCTGACCAGGAAATGCCCCTAGCGATGCTGACCAGGAAATGTCCCTAGCGATGCTGACCAGGAAATGTCCCTAGCGATGCTGACCAGGAAATGTCCCTAGCGATGCTGACCAGGAAATGTCCCTAGCGATGCTGACCAGGAAATGTCCCTAGCGATGCTGACCAGGAAATGTCCCTAGCGATGCTGACCAGGAAATGTCCCTAGCGATGCTGACCAGGAAATGCCCCTAGCGATGCTGACCAGGAAATGCCCCTAGCGATGCTGACCAGGAAATGCCCCTAGCGATGCTGACCAGGAAATGCCCCTAGCGATGCTGACCAGGAAATGCCCCTAGCGATGCTGACCAGGAAATGTCCCTAGCGATGCTGACCAGGAAATGTCCCTAGCGATGCTGACCAGGAAATGTCCCTAGCGATGCTGACCAGGAAATGTCCCTAGCGATGCTGACCAGGAAATGCCCTAGCGATGCTGACCAGGAAATGCCCCTAGCGATGCTGACCAGAAAATGCCCCTAGCGATGCTGACCAGGAAATGCCCCTAGCGATGCTGACCAGGAAATGCCCCTAGCGATGCTGACCAGGAAATGTCCCTAGCGATGCAGACCAGGAAATGCCCCTAGCGATGCTGACCAGGAAATGTCCCTAGCGATGCTGACCAGGAAATGCCCCTAGCGATGCTGACCAGGAAATGTCCCTAGCGATGCTGACCAGGAAATGTCCCTAGCGATGCTGACCAGGAAATGCCCCTAGCGATGCTGACCAGGAAATGTCCCTAGCGATGCTGACCAGAAAATATCCCTAGCGATGCTGACCAGGAAATGCCCCTAGCGATGCTGACCAGGAAATGTCCCTAGCGATGCTGACCAGGAAATGTCCCTAGCGATGCTGACCAGGAAATGCCCCTAGCGATGCTGACCAGGAAATGTCCCTAGCGATGCTGACCAGGAAATGCCCCTAGCGATGCTGACCAGGAAATGTCCCTAGCGATGCTGACCAGGAAATGCCCCTAGCGATGCTGACCAGGAAATGTTCCTAGCGATGCTGACCAGGAAATGTCCCTAGCGATGCTGACCAGGAAATGTCCCTAGCGATGCTGACCAGGAAATGTCCCTAGCGATGCTGACCAGGAAATGTCCCTAGCGATGCTGACCAGGAAATGTCCCTAGCGATGCTGACCAGGAAATGCCCCTAGCGATGCTGACCAGGAAATGCCCCTAGCGATGCTGACCAGGAAATGTCCCTAGCGATGCTGACCAGGAAATGTCCCTAGCGATGCTGACCAGGAAATGTCCCTAGCGATGCTGACCAGGAGATACCCCTAGCGATGCTGACCAGGAAATGTCCCTAGCGATGCTGACCAGGAAATGTCCCTAGCGATGCTGACCAGGAAATGTCCCTAGCGATGCTGACCAGGAAATGTCCCTAGCGATGCTGACCAGGAAATGTCCCTAGCGATGCTGACCAGGAAATGTCCCTAGCGATGCTGACCAGGAAATGTCCCTAGCGATGCTGACCAGGAAATGCCCCTAGCGATGCTGACCAGGAGATGCCCCTAGCGATGCTGACCAGGAAATGCCCCTAGCGATGCTGACCAGGAAATGTCCCTAGCGATGCTGACCAGGAAATGCCCCTAGCGATGCTGACCAGGAAATGCCCCTAGCGATGCTGACCAGGAAACGCCCTTAGCGATGCTGACCAGGAAATGCCCTTAGCGATGCTGACCAGGAAATGCCCCTAGCGATGCTGACCAGGAAATGCCCCTAGCGATGCTGACCAGGAAATGTCCCTAGCGATGCTGACCAGGAAATGTCCCTAGCGATGCTGACCAGGAAATGCCCCTAGCGATGCTGACCAGGAAATGCCCCTAGCGATGCTGACCAGGAAATGCCCCTAGCGATGCTGACCAGGAAATGCCCCTAGCGATGCTGACCAGGAAATGTCCCTAGCGATGCTGACCAGGAAATGCCCCTAGCGATGCTGACCAGGAAATGCCCCTAGCGATGCTGACCAGGAAATGTCCCTAGCGATGCTGACCAGGAAATGTCCCTAGCGATGCTGACCAGGAAATGTCCCTAGCGATGCTGACCAGGAAATGTCCCTAGCGATGCTGACCAGGAAATGTCCCTAGCGATGCTGACCAGGAAATGTCCCTAGCGATGCTGACCAGGAAATGTCCCTAGCGATGCTGACCAGGAAATGCCCCTAGCGATGCTGACCAGGAAATGCCCCTAGCGATGCTGACCAGGAAATGCCCCTAGCGATGCTGACCAGGAAATGCCCCTAGCGATGCTGACCAGGAAATGCCCTTAGCGATGCTGACCAGGAAATGTCCCTAGCGATGCTGACCAGGAAATGTCCCTAGCGATGCTGACCAGGAAATGTCCCTAGCGATGCTGACCAGGAAATGTCCCTAGCGATGCTGACCAGGAAATGCCCTAGCGATGCTGACCAGGAAATGCCCCTAGCGATGCTGACCAGAAAATGCCCCTAGCGATGCTGACCAGGAAATGCCCCTAGCGATGCTGACCAGGAAATGCCCCTAGCGATGCTGACCAGGAAATGTCCCTAGCGATGCAGACCAGGAAATGCCCCTAGCGATGCTGACCAGGAAATGTCCCTAGCGATGCTGACCAGGAAATGCCCCTAGCGATGCTGACCAGGAAATGTCCCTAGCGAAGCTGACCAGGAAATGTCCCTAGCGATGCTGACCAGGAAATGCCCCTAGCGATGCTGACCAGGAAATGTCCCTAGCGATGCTGACCAGAAAATATCCCTAGTGATGCTGACCAGGAAATGCCCCTAGCGATGCTGACCAGGAAATGTCCCTAGCGATGCTGACCAGGAAATGCCCCTAGCGATGCTGACCAGGAAATGTCCCTAGCGATGCTGACCAGGAAATGTCCCTAGCGATGCTGACCAGGAAACGTCCCTAGCGATGCTGACCAGGAAATGTCCCTAGCGATGCTGACCAGGAAATGTCCCTAGCGATGCTGACCAGGAAATGTTCCTAGCGATGCTGACCAGGAAATGTCCCTAGGGATGCTGACCAGGAAATGTCCCTAGCGATGCTGACCAGGAAATGTCCCTAGCGATGCTGACCAGGAAATGTCCCTAGCGATGCTGACCAGGAAATGTCCCTAGCGATGCTGACCAGGAAATGCCCCTAGCGATGCTGACCAGGAAATGCCCCTAGCGATGCTGACCAGGAAATGTCCCTAGCGATGCTGACCAGGAAATGTCCCTAGCGATGCTGACCAGGAAATGTCCCTAGCGATGCTGACCAGGAGATACCCCTAGCGATGCTGACCAGGAAATGTCCCTAGCGATGCTGACCAGGAAATGTCCCTAGCGATGCTGACCAGGAAATGTCCCTAGCGATGCTGACCAGGAAATGTCCCTAGCGATGCTGACCAGGAAATGTCCCTAGCGATGCTGACCAGGAAATGTCCCTAGCGATGCTGACCAGGAAATGTCCCTAGCGATGCTGACCAGGAAATGCCCCTAGCGATGCTGACCAGGAGATGCCCCTAGCGATGCTGACCAGGAAATGCCCCTAGCGATGCTGACCAGGAAATGTCCCTAGCGATGCTGACCAGGAAATGCCCCTAGCGATGCTGACCAGGAAATGCCCCTAGCGATGCTGACCAGGAAATGCCCTTAGCGATGCTGACCAGGAAATGCCCTTAGCGATGCTGACCAGGAAATGCCCCTAGCGATGCTGACCAGGAAATGCCCCTAGCGATGCTGACCAGGAAATGTCCCTAGCGATGCTGACCAGGAAATGTCCCTAGCGATGCTGACCAGGAAATGTCCCTAGCGATGCTGACCAGGAAATGCCCCTAGCGATGCTGACCAGGAAATGCCCCTAGCGATGCTGACCAGGAAATGCCCCTAGCGATGCTGACCAGGAAATGCCCCTAGCGATGCTGACCAGGAAATGCCCCTAGCGATGCTGACCAGGAAATGCCCCTAGCGATGCTGACCAGGAAATGTCCCTAGCGATGCTGACCAGGAAATGCCCCTAGCGATGCTGACCAGGAAATGTCCCTAGCGATGCTGACCAGGAAATGTCCCTAGCGATGCTGACCAGGAAATGTCCCTAGCGATGCTGACCAGGAAATGTCCCTAGCGATGCTGACCAGGAAATGTCCCTAGCGATGCTGACCAGGAAATGTCCCTAGCGATGCTGACCAGGAAATGTCCCTAGCGATGCTGACCAGGAAATGCCCCTAGCGATGCTGACCAGGAAATGTCCCTAGCGATGCTGACCAGGAAATGTCCCTAGCGATGCTGACCAGGAAATGCCCCTAGCGATGCTGACCAGGAAATGCCCCTAGCGATGCTGACCAGGAAATGTCCCTAGCGATGCTGACCAGGAAATGTCCCTAGCGATGCTGACCAGGAAATGTCCCTAGCGATGCTGACCAGGAAATGTCCCTAGCGATGCTGACCAGGAAATGTCCCTAGCGATGCTGACCAGGAAATGCCCCTAGCGATGCTGACCAGGAAATGTCCCTAGCGATGCTGACCAGGAAATGCCCCTAGCGATGCTGACCAGGAAATGCCCCTAGCGATGCTGACCAGGAAATGTCCCTAGCGATGCTGACCAGGAAATGTCCCTAGCGATGCTGACCAGGAAATGTCCCTAGCGATGCTGACCAGGAAATGTCCCTAGCGATGCTGACCAGGAAATGTCCCTAGCGATGCTGACCAGGAAATGTCCCTAGCGATGCTGACCAGGAAATGTCCCTAGCGATGCTGACCAGGAAATGCCCCTAGCGATGCTGACCAGGAAATGCCCCTAGCGATGCTGACCAGGAAATGCCCCTAGCGATGCTGACCAGGAAATGCCCCTAGCGATGCTGACCAGGAAATGCCCCTAGCGATGCTGACCAGGAAATGTCCCTAGCGATGCTGACCAGGAAATGTCCCTAGCGATGCTGACCAGGAAATGTCCCTAGCGATGCTGACCAGGAAATGTCCCTAGCGATGCTGACCAGGAAATGCCCTAGCGATGCTGACCAGGAAATGCCCCTAGCGATGCTGACCAGAAAATGCCCCTAGCGATGCTGACCAGGAAATGCCCCTAGCGATGCTGACCAGGAAATGCCCCTAGCGATGCTGACCAGGAAATGTCCCTAGCGATGCAGACCAGGAAATGCCCCTAGCGATGCTGACCAGGAAATGTCCCTAGCGATGCTGACCAGGAAATGCCCCTAGCGATGCTGACCAGGAAATGTCCCTAGCGATGCTGACCAGGAAATGTCCCTAGCGATGCTGACCAGGAAATGCCCCTAGCGATGCTGACCAGGAAATGTCCCTAGCGATGCTGACCAGAAAATATCCCTAGCGATGCTGACCAGGAAATGCCCCTAGCGATGCTGACCAGGAAATGTCCCTAGCGATGCTGACCAGGAAATGCCCCTAGCGATGCTGACCAGGAAATGTCCCTAGCGATGCTGACCAGGAAATGCCCCTAGCGATGCTGACCAGGAAATGTTCCTAGCGATGCTGACCAGGAAATGTCCCTAGGGATGCTGACCAGGAAATGTCCCTAGCGATGCTGACCAGGAAATGTCCCTAGCGATGCTGACCAGGAAATGTCCCTAGCGATGCTGACCAGGAAATGTCCCTAGCGATGCTGACCAGGAAATGCCCCTAGCGATGCTGACCTGGAAATGCCCCTAGCGATGCTGACCAGGAAATGTCCCTAGCGATGCTGACCAGGAAATGTCCCTAGCGATGCTGACCAGGAAATGTCTCTAGCGATGCTGACCAGGAGATACCCCTAGCGATGCTGACCAGGAAATGTCCCTAGCGATGCTGACCAGGAAATGTCCCTAGCGATGCTGACCAGGAAATGTCCCTAGCGATGCTGACCAGGAAATGTCCCTAGCGATGCTGACCAGGAAATGTCCCTAGCGATGCTGACCAGGAAATGTCCCTAGCGATGCTGACCAGGAAATGTCCCTAGCGATGCTGACCAGGAAATGCCCCTAGCGATGCTGACCAGGAGATGCCCCTAGCGATGCTGACCAGGAAATGCCCCTAGCGATGCTGACCAGGAAATGTCCCTAGCGATGCTGACCAGGAAATGCCCCTAGCGATGCTGACCAGGAAATGCCCCTAGCGATGCTGACCAGGAAATGCCCCTAGCGATGCTGACCAGGAAATGCCCCTAGCGATGCTGACCAGGAAATGTCCCTAGCGATGCTGACCAGGAAATGTCCCTAGCGATGCTGACCAGGAAATGTCCCTAGCGATGCTGACCAGGAAATGTCCCTAGCGATGCTGACCAGGAAATGCCCTAGCGATGCTGACCAGGAAATGCCCCTAGCGATGCTGACCAGAAAATGCCCCTAGCGATGCTGACCAGGAAATGCCCCTAGCGATGCTGACCAGGAAATGCCCCTAGCGATGCTGACCAGGAAATGTCCCTAGCGATGCAGACCAGGAAATGCCCCTAGCGATGCTGACCAGGAAATGTCCCTAGCGATGCTGACCAGGAAATGCCCCTAGCGATGCTGACCAGGAAATGTCCCTAGCGATGCTGACCAGGAAATGTCCCTAGCGATGCTGACCAGGAAATGCCCCTAGCGATGCTGACCAGGAAATGTCCCTAGCGATGCTGACCAGAAAATATCCCTAGCGATGCTGACCAGGAAATGCCCCTAGCGATGCTGACCAGGAAATGTCCCTAGCGATGCTGACCAGGAAATGCCCCTAGCGATGCTGACCAGGAAATGTCCCTAGCGATGCTGACCAGGAAATGCCCCTAGCGATGCTGACCAGGAAATGTTCCTAGCGATGCTGACCAGGAAATGTCCCTAGGGATGCTGACCAGGAAATGTCCCTAGCGATGCTGACCAGGAAATGTCCCTAGCGATGCTGACCAGGAAATGTCCCTAGCGATGCTGACCAGGAAATGTCCCTAGCGATGCTGACCAGGAAATGCCCCTAGCGATGCTGACCTGGAAATGCCCCTAGCGATGCTGACCAGGAAATGTCCCTAGCGATGCTGACCAGGAAATGTCCCTAGCGATGCTGACCAGGAAATGTCTCTAGCGATGCTGACCAGGAGATACCCCTAGCGATGCTGACCAGGAAATGTCCCTAGCGATGCTGACCAGGAAATGTCCCTAGCGATGCTGACCAGGAAATGTCCCTAGCGATGCTGACCAGGAAATGTCCCTAGCGATGCTGACCAGGAAATGTCCCTAGCGATGCTGACCAGGAAATGTCCCTAGCGATGCTGACCAGGAAATGTCCCTAGCGATGCTGACCAGGAAATGCCCCTAGCGATGCTGACCAGGAGATGCCCCTAGCGATGCTGACCAGGAAATGCCCCTAGCGATGCTGACCAGGAAATGTCCCTAGCGATGCTGACCAGGAAATGCCCCTAGCGATGCTGACCAGGAAATGCCCTTAGCGATGCTGACCAGGAAATGCCCTTAGCGATGCTGACCAGGAAATGCCCCTAGCGATGCTGACCAGGAAATGCCCCTAGCGATGCTGACCAGGAAATGTCCCTAGCGATGCTGACCAGGAAATGTCCCTAGCGATGCTGACCAGGAAATGCCCCTAGCGATGCTGACCAGGAAATGCCCCTAGCGATGCTGACCAGGAAATGCCCCTAGCGATGCTGACCAGGAAATGCCCCTAGCGATGCTGACCAGGAAATGCCCCTAGCGATGCTGACCAGGAAATGCCCCTAGCGATGCTGACCAGGAAATGTCCCTAGCGATGCTGACCAGGAAATGCCCCTAGCGATGCTGACCAGGAAATGTCCCTAGCGATGCTGACCAGGAAATATCCCTAGCGATGCTGACCAGGAAATGTCCCTAGCGATGCTGACCAGGAAATGTCCCTAGCGATGCTGACCAGGAAATGTCCCTAGCGATGCTGACCAGGAAATGTCCCTAGCGATGCTGACCAGGAAATGCCCCTAGCGATGCTGACCAGGAAATGCCCCTAGCGATGCTGACCAGGAAATGCCCCTAGCGATGCTGACCAGGAAATGTCCCTAGCGATGCTGACCAGGAAATGTCCCTAGCGATGCTGACCAGGAAATGTCCCTAGCGATGCTGACCAGGAAATGTCCCTAGCGATGCTGACCAGGAAATGCCCCTAGCGATGCTGACCAGGAAATGTCCCTAGCGATGCTGACCAGGAAATGCCCCTAGCGATGCTGACCAGGAAATGTCCCTAGCGATGCTGACCAGGAAATGTCCCTAGCGATGCTGACCAGGAAATGTCCCTAGCGATGCTGACCAGGAAATGTCCCTAGCGATGCTGACCAGGAAATGTCCCTAGCGATGCTGACCAGGAAATGCCCCTAGCGATGCTGACCAGGAAATGCCCCTAGCGATGCTGACCAGGAAATGCCCCTAGCGATGCTGACCAGGAAATGCCCCTAGCGATGCTGACCAGGAAATGTCCCTAGCGATGCTGACCAGGAAATGTCCCTAGCGATGCTGACCAGGAAATGTCCCTAGCGATGCTGACCAGGAAATGTCCCTAGCGATGCTGACCAGGAAATGTCCCTAGCGATGCTGACCAGGAAATGCCCTAGCGATGCTGACCAGGAAATGCCCCTAGCGATGCTGACCAGAAAATGCCCCTAGCGATGCTGACCAGGAAATGCCCCTAGCGATGCTGACCAGGAAATGCCCCTAGCGATGCTGACCAGGAAATGTCCCTAGCGATGCAGACCAGGAAATGCCCCTAGCGATGCTGACCAGGAAATGTCCCTAGCGATGCTGACCAGGAAATGCCCCTAGCGATGCTGACCAGGAAATGTCCCTAGCGATGCTGACCAGGAAATGTCCCTAGCGATGCTGACCAGGAAATGCCCCTAGCGATGCTGACCAGGAAATGTCCCTAGCGATGCTGACCAGAAAATATCCCTAGCGATGCTGACCAGGAAATGCCCCTAGCGATGCTGACCAGGAAATGTCCCTAGCGATGCTGACCAGGAAATGCCCCTAGCGATGCTGACCAGGAAATGTCCCTAGCGATGCTGACCAGGAAATGCCCCTAGCGATGCTGACCAGGAAATGTTCCTAGCGATGCTGACCAGGAAATGTCCCTAGGGATGCTGACCAGGAAATGTCCCTAGCGATGCTGACCAGGAAATGTCCCTAGCGATGCTGACCAGGAAATGTCCCTAGCGATGCTGACCAGGAAATGTCCCTAGCGATGCTGACCAGGAAATGCCCCTAGCGATGCTGACCTGGAAATGCCCCTAGCGATGCTGACCAGGAAATGTCCCTAGCGATGCTGACCAGGAAATGTCCCTAGCGATGCTGACCAGGAAATGTCCCTAGCGATGCTGACCAGGAGATACCCCTAGCGATGCTGACCAGGAAATGTCCCTAGCGATGCTGACCAGGAAATGTCCCTAGCGATGCTGACCAGGAAATGTCCCTAGCGATGCTGACCAGGAAATGTCCCTAGCGATGCTGACCAGGAAATGTCCCTAGCGATGCTGACCAGGAAATGTCCCTAGCGATGCTGACCAGGAAATGCCCCTAGCGATGCTGACCAGGAGATGCCCCTAGCGATGCTGACCAGGAAATGCCCCTAGCGATGCTGACCAGGAAATGTCCCTAGCGATGCTGACCAGGAAATGCCCCTAGCGATGCTGACCAGGAAATGCCCCTAGCGATGCTGACCAGGAAATGCCCCTAGCGATGCTGACCAGGAAATGTCCCTAGCGATGCTGACCAGGAAATGTCCCTAGCGATGCTGACCAGGAAATGCCCCTAGCGATGCTGACCAGGAAATGCCCCTAGCGATGCTGACCAGGAAATGCCCCTAGCGATGCTGACCAGGAAATGCCCCTAGCGATGCTGACCAGGAAATGCCCCTAGCGATGCTGACCAGGAAATGTCCCTAGCGATGCTGACCAGGAAATGCCCCTAGCGATGCTGACCAGGAAATGTCCCTAGCGATGCTGACCAGGAAATATCCCTAGCGATGCTGACCAGGAAATGTCCCTAGCGATGCTGACCAGGAAATGTCCCTAGCGATGCTGACCAGGAAATGTCCCTAGCGATGCTGACCAGGAAATGTCCCTAGCGATGCTGACCAGGAAATGCCCCTAGCGATGCTGACCAGGAAATGCCCCTAGCGATGCTGACCAGGAAATGCCCCTAGCGATGCTGACCAGGAAATGTCCCTAGCGATGCTGACCAGGAAATGTCCCTAGCGATGCTGACCAGGAAATGTCCCTAGCGATGCTGACCAGGAAATGCCCCTAGCGATGCTGACCAGGAAATGTCCCTAGCGATGCTGACCAGGAAATGTCCCTAGCGATGCTGACCAGGAAATGCCCCTAGCGATGCTGACCAGGAAATGTCCCTAGCGATGCTGACCAGGAAATGTCCCTAGCGATGCTGACCAGGAAATGTCCCTAGCGATGCTGACCAGGAAATGTCCCTAGCGATGCTGACCAGGAAATGTCCCTAGCGATGCTGACCAGGAAATGCCCCTAGCGATGCTGACCAGGAAATGCCCCTAGCGATGCTGACCAGGAAATGCCCCTAGCGATGCTGACCAGGAAATGCCCCTAGCGATGCTGACCAGGAAATGTCCCTAGCGATGCTGACCAGGAAATGTCCCTAGCGATGCTGACCAGGAAATGTCCCTAGCGATGCTGACCAGGAAATGCCCCTAGCGATGCTGACCAGGAAATGTCCCTAGCGATGCTGACCAGGAAATGTCCCTAGCGATGCTGACCAGGAAATGTCCCTAGCGATGCTGACCAGGAAATGTCCCTAGCGATGCTGACCAGGAAATGTCCCTAGCGATGCTGACCAGGAAATGTCCCTAGCGATGCTGACCAGGAAATGTCCCTAGCGATGCTGACCAGGAAATGTCCCTAGCGATGCTGACCAGGAAATGTCCCTAGCGATGCTGACCAGGAAATGCCCCTAGCGATGCTGACCAGGAAATGTCCCTAGCGATGCTGACCAGGAAATGTCCCTAGCGATGCTGACCAGGAAATGCCCCTAGCGATGCTGACCAGGAAATGTCCCTAGCGATGCTGACCAGGAAATGTCTCTAGCGATGCTGACCAGGAAATGCCCCTAGCGATGCTGACCAGGAAATGTCCCTAGCGATGCTGACCAGGAAATGTCCCTAGCGATGCTGACCAGGAAATGCCCCTAGCGATGCTGACCAGGAAATGTCCCTAGCGATGCTGACCAGGAAATGCCCCTAGCGATGCTGACCAGGAAATGTCCCTAGCGATGCTGACCAGGAAATGCCCCTAGCGATGCTGACCAGGAAATGTCCCTAGCGATGCTGACCAGGAAATGTCCATGTATTGAAGATGTCTATTTTGACATTTAAATCTTCATATTTCTCCAAACAAAGACAGCTTTATGAGCTCAGGACTCCAATATCCAAACACTATTATCCCTTAAACACCACTATGTGTGCACTCCCACTGGCCTGGGGCAGACATATCTTGTGTGCTAGTCTTAGAAGTGCGAACTTGAGGGAAAGAGGGGGGGGAGGGGGAAGGGAAGGAGAGTACCCTCGCAACTGCTAAACAGTAGGGTCTGTGGTGCTGCTATCTGGGGTAAACATGAACTAATACTAGGGGAGAGAAAGAACCCCAATGGAGAGCACTCAAACAGATGCACAATATACAATAGATAGGGGAGGAGGGGGTTCTGAGACGTGGTAAGAGAGCTGGATGATCACATGGTGAAGTAACTGTGTGATAAAGTGACCCGCTGCTGACCCTGTGCATCCTGATGCTGTTGGCGTGCTCCTACCAGGGGATATCAGCGCGTAATTGGTTGTAGACGGCGGTGCAACTGCTATTGAAAAGATATGACCAGTATTGCAAAAAGGAACAAGGTGCAAAAATGTATTAAAGGCACGTTTAAAAACAGTGAGCGAGCACTCTTACGCGTTTCGCGTGGTCACCCACGCTTTACTCTTACGCGTTTCGCGTGGTCACCCACGCTTTATCAAAGAGTAAAGCACAAACAACCGGTCATTTAAATACCCACAATTCCCTCCCTTAATCGTGACGTAACGATGGTACCATCCAATAGGGAGCATCACGCCCCTTCTCTCCCGGAGAACTAGTAAATTCAACCTGATGCCCGCTAGGCAGCATCATATAATCACACAATGCAGGGCGGGAAATGAACCCGCCCTCTTTGATGACGTGTCGGCCCATTAGACCAATGGGAGCGATCGTACTCGTCTACCATAGAGATATAAACAAAGCAGCTTAACAAACACACACAATGTGCACGAAGGAGGAAGGACATTTGGACACAATAACAAAACATGTAACTTAACTGGGGCAATGCTATGAGTTCCTAGACACCATACATATAACCCACAAGTGTAACTCAAAAGCATTGTCCCACATAAAGAAAGCAAGCCCATTTAAACACTATCAACGTGAAGTGAAATAGATAAAAGAACAATTACTGTAATATATGTAACGGTGTTTCTGGCCCGGCCTGACCCACCCAATCTCACATTGGCCCCTGTGGTCTAACCGGCCCCCATTACAGTGTGATAGTGTCTGGTGGTGCACCTGTTGGCTACAGGACTCCTGAGTCTCCCGCATGATGGTGTGTGGGGAGAACCCGTCCAGACAGGCAGCTGAGGTAGTGTGCTGAGTCTCACCTAGTTCCAGTGCAGCGCCTCCACCTCATCAGGGTCCCTGCGTCCGCATGGGGATGATCCTGGTGAGGAACTCCTCGGTGGTGCAACCTCCTGTGTAATCATTGGACTCTCACACACAGGGGTTTCTCTGATCAGCTCCATCTTTATTGTCACGGTGGGCATAGCTGCCCTCCACAATGGGGTGTATTTAGCCGATCATCTCGCCCGTGCTCCCCTTTGATAGGTATGTCACCTAGATGAGGGATTCACTATTCCCGCAGGAATCACTGCCCTGTGCCAGGTCCCTGGACACAGTCTCCCATGGAGTTACTAGAACATAACTAACACTCTGCAGAACTTGAACTCCTTCCTGAACCTTGCAAGAACTTTCCAGCAACTGTACTCGCCTTGAACTCTGACAGAATTAACTCTTTGACACAGTGCTGTGCCTTATGTAACTTCTGAGGCTGACACACCTCTGACATCACTAACCACGGAGTCAGAGCATGTGACCAGTCCCATCCATACACAGGGCACCCCACCAGGGTGTGAGGGAAAACCTCCATGATTACTGCTGGCATGCCCACACTTACCAGGCCTTGCTGCCAGCAGGAGAGATGACTGTAGGCATTTTACATGACCGCTACATTCTCCCCCTGGTGAATCCCATCGTCCTCGCTGGGACCTAAATTTGTATACCTCTTTCCAGGAAGCACTGTAACGAAAACATAATTAACATCACACAAATTTCCTCATAATGCAGTACACATGAATACAGTCATCCGCCAAGCCCGCCCCGACCAGCAGCCACAGACCCGCGTAATGCACAGTACCACCTAAAAATAGTGATAGGGGTCCGGTTTCTTTACTTCCCTACCCCCCATATCCAGAACTGTTACTGAGAAATGCCTGGGTAATCCCCTCTCTGGTCTATATGTTACTCTGTGTTTATAGATATTTCTCCCAATGGCCCATATGCGGATTAAATGTTCTATCCGTTCCTCGGCCTTCTTTCCTATCACGGAACTCCCTCTTCCCACTAGGTGCATTTCTATGGCCTCCCTAAGCCACCTATCCCGGTTGTCCTCTATCTCATCCATGAGAGGCTCAGGGACATACGGGTACTCCAACCCGTGGGAAGATTTATAACGAGCCATTATGGTTCTCTCGGCCCTACTAATTCTAGTCAGGTCAGCCTTACCTCCCCTTCCAGGCAGCACCCATGATAGGGGTTCGACAGGGTCCACGGGGTCTGACAAAATACTGGGACCCATAGGCTCTATTTCCCTATTCTCAATCTGCAGCCATCGCTCCTGCAGCTCTCTGTCCCTCTGTTCTGGGGTAAACTCTCCCACCGCCCACCAATAGTCCACTACATCCTCTCGCCGGATGAGGAACCGAGTGCGGTCCATCCAGGCCGAGTACCCTTCAAATAATGGGGCCCACCACCGGTTCTCCCGGAATCTGTTTGACCCTCCTGAGTCCCTATCATCGTCCATGGAAAATACCCCTGATGACCTCTCAGATCGCGGTACGGACCACCTAAACAACCCCGAGGCCTTTACTACGGGTTGGGATGCTGTAGTTGCCACTCTCAATTCTCCCCCTCCCCTGGAGATACCTTCCGTAGCGCCACTGCGCTGTCTTTCCCCAGTCCGTCTCCCTTCCTCTTCTGAGGGAATGTCCACTGATTCCAGGCTAGGCGGGGAACCCGGGGACCGTGTGACAGGGGTAGGGGTCTTAGCTAGGGCATGGGGTTGGGCATACGGACGGGGTAGCGATTGCCACGGGGCTGCGACCCGTTCCTGGCTGTCCGTAGATATTTCAAAGGATGATACTTCACCCTCCTCAGTCCTCAGATCGCCCGTCCAGCTTCTGAGCCGTTGAGGTGATTGGGGACCTTCCCCCAATCGCCGAAGTGTCGCTGCATCTTCTCCATGGGTTCCGCCGTCACCACCGGAAACGATGTCTTCCCCGGAACCGGAAGCGTCGCCATCTTGCGTGGGACCCCCATGCGGGATCTCTTCTTCCACAACGACATCCGGTTGCTCCGCCGTCGCCGCCGGAAGTGATGCCGTCACTCCACGTGCGCTCGGGGCCTGGCGCGGCCCTTCCAGCGCTTCGCCGCCTGCTGCAACCAAGTAAGTGATAGGGCTGCTTGGCTTACCCATCCGCAGGGGTGTAGGCGTCTCTCTCCCGTCTCCTAGATCAGGTCCTGGGATGGCGGGACTCCGTCTGTCGGCTCGCCGATCTGCGGGGGACGCCCTGTTCTCAAGGCCACCACTCACCCCACGGGGTGTCGCCCTTCCGGTCTGCCTTTTTGGCTCCGCTTTTAACACCGCCAGCTCACGGAGGTCCTCGTCCGAGTAATCCCCTTTCCCTGACTTAGGGGTCTCCGAGCGGAGTGAAAGTCTCTTTTCCCCGATTGCGGGGGGTGATTCAACCGCCTCGATCGCCACTGACCCAGCCGACTTGACCGGCTCCAGTCCCTTGTCTCCTGGACTCGCGCGGTTGATCCATAGCGCGCCCGGGGACTCGGCGGAGCGCCTTGTCACGTCCACCGGGGGGTCAGCAGGCTGTATAGGAATAAATGTGGGCATAGGCCGCAGGTATAAAGTCCCGCAATGAGGGCAACGTGCCGCCGTATTGACCGTTCCTCCGGGCAGCCCGCATTGTAGGCAGAGCCCGACCACCGTCTCGGTGTTGGCCACCCTCACCACTAGCAACCCGCCGGGTACTGAGTAGGGCTGTGTAGAGACCATCGTGCCCACAGTGGAGGAGCAGGCCATTCTTTGTACAGGAGCCACTTCCTGTACAGGTCTCTTCTTCTCAGTGGTTCCTCGCAACTGACTGATGGAAGTTGCTGGATCCGCCACTCCCTGCTTCGGCTCCTCCCTTCTCTGACAGAGCTGGAACCCGCCCCCAGGGGTTGCAATTATGGGCGGGTCCCACAGGGGAACATCATGCCCCTTAATTAAGGCCGCACCTCTCTCAGTTCTGGTGGGCGCGGTTAGCGTTTTCGCGCCAATTTCCCCACAAGGGTGGGGGTCTTTTCCCGCGGCTAGTTCCCACCTTTTCCTGGCAGCCGCCCTCTGTGCAAGATAACCATCCTTTTTGCACGGCTCTTCCACGGCCGGAACTACTTTTTGTAGTGGCGCCGTCTGGATATCAGTCCCTGGGCCCAGTGGGTGCATTCCCACAGGCCATAGTTGAAAGTCACTCCCCCTGGTAGAAATCAGGGGAGGGTCCCATAGACTAAGCGGTTGACTCAGCACAGGGGCTGAGTTAGTCACTGTCCATCCCGGCGCAGCCATAGCTTTCGCGCCATGCCCCCCATCAGGGCGGGGCTCTGCTGTTCGCGCCATTCCCGGCCAGCTCCTTGCAAGTCCTGCATCAGCCATTTTTTCTGCGACTGGCCCATGCGGTTTCCCTAGCAAGCGGGAACCGCCATTTTGATTGACTTTTACGCCCAAAAAGTCCATTTGTTTGCTCTCCTCACGGGGTTCTCCCCCAATTATTACAATTTCCTCACACTCTTCAAGGGTGGCCCCTCGCTGTCCCAGACAGGATAAAAACGGGGCAGCCACGGCCTTCGCTCCGCTCCAGAGCAGATTGGTCAATGATAACTCGGCGACAGTCTGCTCTTCAGTGGGTTGCACGCCACGGGTGCCCTCCCCATCAGCCTCTGTCCGCCATTTCATGTTCTCCGCCCCACGCGGATCCTCCACTCTCTCATAACAGTAATCATACATGGGGCTCCACTCTGCGGGGCAGCCACCACACCGGTACAATAAAGATTAGCTTCAGATGCACCACCACATGTGTACCTTATCTAGGTGTGACCCAGTGTTGCACTACCTCAGGCTAGGCTCACTCTCTCAGTGTCTGCTGTGACTCCTTCCTCCCAGTCTGTGCTCCCTACGGTGAGTGTCTGGAATGGGCTAGGTACTCTGGCTCTGCCATGCAGTACTTGGGGCGTCTACCTGTCTTGGTCAGCCTAGCGCAGACCCTCTCCAGGACTCCTGACCATGTTAACAGGCTATCCCTTCTGGCATCCTACCAACTAGCACTGCCTCAAGGTGACTCGGTCAGCTATAGCCCCGCTCCAAACCCCTCACTCCTTTCAGGCCCCTAGGTTGTCCCTGTGAACTGACAATATCCCGTCAGCCCCCTGACCACCCCTAGGTCCGTCCCTACGCAGCACAGAGTGGCAGCAGACTCTCTCCCTGTTTCCCAGTGTGCCTAGCTAGAGCCTGTCCTGATGACAGATATAATCTCAGCAGCTCGCCTCCAAATGTAACGGTGTTTCTGGCCCGGACTGACCCACCCAATCTCACATTGGCCCCTGTGGTCTAACCGGCCCCCATTACAGTGTGATAGTGTCTGGTGGTGCACCTGTTGGCTACAGGACTCCTGAGTCTCCCGCATGATGGTGTGTGGGGAGAACCCGTCCAGACAGGCAGCTGAGGTAGTGTGCTGAGTCTCACCTAGTTCCAGTGCAGCGCCTCCACCTCATCAGGGTCCCTGCGTCCGCATGGGGATGATCCTGGTGAGGAACTCCTCGGTGGTGCAACCTCCTGTGTAATCATTGGACTCTCACACACAGGGGTTTCTCTGATCAGCTCCATCTTTATTGTCACGGTGGGCATAGCTGCCCTCCACAATGGGGTGTATTTAGCCGATCATCTCGCCCGTGCTCCCCTTTGATAGGTATGTCACCTAGATGAGGGATTCACTTATTCCCGCAGGAATCACTGCCCTGTGCCAGGTCCCTGGACACAGTCTCCCATGGAGTTACTAGAACATAACTAACACTCTGCAGAACTTGAACTCCTTCCTGAACCTTGCAAGAACTTTCCAGCAACTGTACTCGCCTTGAACGCTGACAGAACTAACTCTTTGACACAGTGCTGTGCCTTATGTAACTTCTGAGGCTGACACACCTCTGACATCACTAACCACGGAGTCAGAGCATGTGACCAGTCCCATCCATACACAGGGCACCCCACCAGGGTGTGAGGGAAAACCTCCATGATTACTGCTGGCATGCCCACACTTACCAGGCCTTGCTGCCAGCAGGAGAGATGACTGTAGGCATTTTACATGACCGCTACAGATATATCCTCACAATACTGCAAAATAATACAAAGACATACATTGAAAACACATTCTCATAATCGTAAACATAAATCATTCATTAAATAAATAAACAGGACATTGTATATATCATGTAAGGACATTTGTGGAGGAAAAATGGACTATGCAAGTTAGATATCTTTAAATGATCTTTATCATTATTGTTGTCATGTCAAAAATATATCCTAGATTTTTATAACTAATATAATGATTCATAAAGGAGTATATATATATATATATATATGTATATATATAACTTTGAGTCTTTTTTCTAGAGGAATTATTCTAATGGTTATATTATTAAAAAATGTATGTTTTCATCTAAGGATTTTTGAAATCTCTAGTGTCATAGTGCATACAGGTTGACTGGGATGCAAATGACCCTAAAACAGAGAAACGAAAAAGGAAGAAGGGATAAAATTGCAATAAATAGAATAAATATTAAATAACCATCAAAAATAAAGCCAGAGATCTCGCCGTGGAGTGCGAAGGTGGTGTAATCGCGGTGCCTGACTATTCAAAGAGAGGTGACCTTGGGGACGGGCCCTCAGAACTATCGGGCAAAAACCCCTCGCATAGTATAATAAAGACTCAGGACCCAAAGCAATACTTACAATTCGGCAAACTCCCACCTGTAGAGAGAGAAGTACTGTCTGACATGACTTTATTTCATACAGCTGGTCCGGGGGTGCTCCCCTATCCAGGAAATCAGGGCTGCGAGGGGAGCGAGCAGCGGGGAGGGAAGAACGAGGTTAAGGAGACGAGCATAGCTTCCCCCCCACCCCCCCACCGTATTTGCCTCGGTGGTGGCATCACTGGAGAGAAGGAATAGGGGCAACGGCTACATGAAGGCCCAAGTCAGCATAAGAGCACAGGCTGTGCCATCAATAAATGCAAATAAAAAACTAAAAGTTGCTGAAAAGTAGTGCCTTTTGGGGGTCGGGAAGGGGCTACAATCTATATTTATAAGTCTCAAATAATGTTTGTGTGTGTATGTCTTCCCCCTGTGTCATTGGCCACGGATGCACCCCCCGCCCCCCTCACCCCACCCCTCACATTGCACCTCTTGCCCTCACTTGGATTAGGAATCTCACTTACCAGGACCATCGCCACCACTACCACCCGCCGCCGGCCTCACCTCTCCCCCACCACCAACCCCCCTCCCCCCTGTCACACCACTCTGTGTCCCTATCTCCCGCTGAGGCCCCCTGCCCCCGGGTATCACCTCCACCTGCCCCCCTCTCCCCTGGGTGCGCACACCCATGCCCCCCGGGTGTCACCCCCCCCCCCCACTGCCCCCTGTGTCGGTCCACCCCGGACCCTGCCCCCCCCTTTCCCCGGTGCCTGCCTGTCACATGCGCGTTGCACGTGTGCTCCAGCCTGCGGCTGCTCCCTTTCATCGGGCACTTCAGCCTCCTCCAGACGCCGGCTCGCGCCCGCTTCGGGTTGCCGTGCTCTCGGCGGCCTGCGCTGCATGCTCCGCCCCCCATCCGGGACTGACCGGTCAGAGCACCCGGACAGGAGAGAGGCGCCTCCTGGACTGGTGGGAGCGCGGAGACTGGACGGAGGTGGCTGGTCCTCACTGCAGTTGTTGTGGGTGTGTGTGTGTGTGTCACTGTGTGTGTGTGTCACTGTGTGTGTGTGTGTGTGTGTCACTGTGTGTATGTGTGTGTCACTGTGTGTATGTGTGTGTCAGTGTGTGTGTGTGTGTGTGTGTGTGTCACTGTGTGTCTGTGTGTCACTGTGTGTGTGTGTGTGTCACTGTGTGTATGTGTGTGTCACTGTGTGTGTGTATCAGTGTGTGTGTGTGTGTGTGTCACTGTGTGTGTGTGTCACTGTGTGTGTGTGTGTGTGTGTGTGTGTGTGTGTGTGTGTCACTGTGTGTATGTGTGTGTCACTGTGTGTGTCAGTATGTATGTGTGTGACACTGTGTGTGTGTCTCACTGGATTTGTGTGTGTGTGTCTCACGGTGTGTGTGGCACTGTGTGCTGCGCGTGGGGGGGGGGAGACCGGAGCAGCGCAGGGGGGGGGGGGAAAGACCACAGCTGTGCATGGGTGAGGGGAGGCGGAGCGAGACGAGGGGAACGGGGGGGGTGGCAAGAGGAAGGAGCGGGAGGTTTTGGTCCCGGGCAGCGCCGGGTCTCTCAGCTAGTTATAAATAAAGATCGCTAGAAAATGGCTTCCAGCTTTGCTACATCAAAATAAGCCTTCATTGTGTTATGTTTGTGTACGTCGCTTGTTATGTTTGTGTACGTCGCCAGTACGTCGTACTGTCCAGGAGACCGACCTGCTAGGCAGCGGTGGGGAGTATAGACCGACCTGTACCTGGGATCTGGATCCTAAACGAGTAAGGAGAGTGGGCTCCGGTTCCAGGTTCAGCGGCTTAGGAGAGGCAGGAGAGTCTGGAGAGGGAGGAGAGGCAGGAGAGGCAGGAGAGTCTGGAGAGGCAGGAGAGGCTGGAGAGGCAGGAGAGGGAGGATAGGCAGGAGAGGCTGGAGAGGGAGGAGAGGCTGGAGAGGCAGGAGAGGCTGGAGAGGCTGGTGAGGGAGGAGAGGGAGGAGAGGCTTGAGAGGCAGGAGAGGCAGAAGATGCAGGAGAGGCTAGAGAGGGAGGAGAGGCAGGAGAGGCAGGAGAGGCAGGCAGCGGTTCCAGCAGTAAGGTAATGAGAACCTTGCACAGGCAAAGATAGAGGACCGAGAGCCTTATAAAGGGGGTGGCAGGTGCAAGCAATTGCCAGTTCAACCAAAGGCTGACTTCCTATATTGGTGGCTGTCATGGGAGACCAGTGCTTACCGTCTGAAAATATACCCGGGTCCAAAACGTGAGATACAATGTATTTTATTTATTCACATGAAAACACACAGAGCTTAATTTACAAGATAACACGAAATAACACTTACTGGAATGGGGTAAAACAAAATAATTGGTTTCCAGAACGAAAGTCCACGAAATGCAGCCTCTAGGTATTAATTCCCAGGAGCGGGGTTAATACGCGAACAAGAGACGCAAAACTGTCTTTGGCTAGGGGCGCCGCTTACAGCCCTTCTTTCTCCGCCGAAAGAAGTTCGTTCTGCGCTTGCAGAATTCGTTCCCAAGTCCTTAGTTCTAACGAACTTTTACAGCGGGGTACAATCGTTGGTTGCGAAGAAACGTCTCTGTACCGCGCGCTGTCCTTTCCGATGACACACAGATGAACGATGTAGAACACTCACCCGATAGCCTGCACGGATTTATAACACCCTCCCCAGCCTATCTGGGTAATACACAGCCAATCTTGGCGTGGGAAGCAAATTCCCACCCAATGGCAAGTTTGCCAGTAGTCCCTGCAACCGGGCAAAGGGCTTCCCGGTATGCCAAGGGTCATGCGCTAACCTCACACTTAACCCGCTTAGCATACCTGACCAAGCCCCCTTGCACGGCGGCAGCAAGTCTACCTTTCCTCGGGGTGCCCGGACATCTGCCAGGCAAACAGTTTACATACAGTTCCTGACATTTAGCACTTTACCCAGCTCGGTGTCTTTTGAAGCCCCGGACTTTTGCAGACATTCTGCAGCCTGCGCCACAGGGCGTCTGTCACGGGAGACCAAGCTTTTAACACCTTAATTACCAGGATAATTTAATTGAGCAAAACGAGTGATGAAATAAATTTTAATTTATTCACTTAAATAGGCAGATACACAATATTACACAAAATACAGAAGAAAGACACACTTACTTTGTAAACTGAGATACAAAACTAATCTTTCCTGGCTGTAGGGACTTCACATCTAGAAGATTACCCCCAATAGGCTTGTAACTGCAAAGCTTCTAGGCAGGCTGTGCTGAAGCAGAGCCCTGCCTCTTTCTTGCTGGGAATTGGAAACTTAAAATCACTTAGAACTTGGAAATCTTGAATCACACCTTGAATCACACATGATGGAACTTAGATGATACTAACTCCTCACTGGCTGCACCGACTTTTAGAAACTCACAAGTCCTATTTTTACTGTCTGCAGCGAATCACTGCGTGGGAACCAATCACCAATCTACTTCATGGAAACTGTCCGAGGCTTCAAGGCATGCCACGGGCATGTGTGACCTTTCCACTTCAGCCGCTTGGCATACCTAGCCAAGCCTACTTCCTTGGACATCTGTCAGGACAAACTGTTCACCTCTCCCCCTCCCCACTTAACACTTTAGAATGTCTGTCCCAGACACAGGGGGACCAGATCAGCAGGGGGGCTCAGAAGCCTAAATGATGCATTTCTTACTCCCCCAGGTTCCTGCCATGCATTTAAAAGCCCAGTATTACACACCCTACGTGTCACCTCCTGTTCTGGACTGAATGAAGGAGAATCCCCTGCTGTCTATAATGTTAATTGCCTTACTCTTATAACTTTAAAATAGCAAAATTACAGGGGGCATTCATTTAATACGTGGGGTGAACGTTAATGCTCAGAAACATAACCCCTTTATGTGTTCGTACCTCAGTAATGCCCACACCAAATGTCATCTTTCTAGGATGCTCCTAACTAAAGTTAGCTATCGGCTTTCATGTGGTTTTAATGTCTGCGGTTTTAATCTTTTCCCCTTATTCGGAAAACATTGTTACCATAACTCATACATTAAAAGCATGCTGGTTTCAATAACATACTGCTGCGACAGCTTTTATTCTAACAAATCACCGGTTTTTACCTGGCTGGTTCCTGGAATGCGACGCTGTTCACCTGGCGCATGCCGCGTTCATTTTGCGCTCCCAGCCACGGGTCATGCCCGGCTGACGCGCGGTTGATGAGTTTATTGATAATGGTTCGGATTTAAATTGGCTGCAATGCTTCGCGTGTCCGCCAGATGGCAGAAATTCATGAATTGTAAAGCGCCGAATCAGTAATGTGTCGGCTTGCAGGTGTTTCTTTTAAAAAAGATACTGTACCACAGTGTGCCATTGTAACTTGGCCTTGAGACTGAAGGAAGAGTTGCCAAAATGTATCAATTTAGGCTTTTCATATTAAATAAAGACAAAGACCAGTTTCTGTTACACTATTCTGCAGAGACCCACCCGCCATGAGTGTTCAAGTGCAGCCCGCTTTCCAAAAACCCGACAGAAGCTACGCTTATTTGATATGGGCCGCAATTAATGCAACAGAGGATAAGATGGCAACAGCTGCTCAAATTTATCAGTATTTTATTGAAAACTATGACTTTTACAAATTTTCGCCAACTCCTCATACGTGGAAGCGTGCAATAAGGACAAGGTTATGTAGCGATCCCTGTTTTCACCATATTGAGCCACAATTTGTTGGAGGGTATTGGTGTGTATCACCGGGTTTTTCCCGTATCTATGATCATGGAGTCGGCAAAAGGCGAAGGGTCGTGTTAAAACCAACTAAGAAGCGACAATCGCTGCCAAGCAATGCACCAGCACCAGCACCGGCTTCCAATGACGGTCCCACTGTCAGTGACAACCCTGAGCCTGAGGCTGAGCTGGATTTGGCGTGCAGTTTTGATGAAGCTTGCATGTACCTAAGCGATTTCCCGCCTCACCTGCTGACTACAGGTGGACTAGTCCCGCTGCCAACTATCGACGTGGATGATGAAGAAAGCTGGACTGGCAGTGGACCGGCGCCGGCGCAAGCTGAATGGGAAATTCAATGGTGAGTACTGTCTTGTTGCCGTATTATTTTGGTGGGGCTGGCTGGGTACTTCTTTAGGGGGCTGACCATTACTGTACATTAAAACTTTTCTTTTTTTTTCCTCTGAAAAGAAAACGGCTAATGGGGGGATTTCAATGGATAATATTGTACTGTATGCTGATGTTTTCCGGCCGTACAGTATACTCTGTAATAAACCCGAATAAATAAAACTATGCATTTATTCTACTGTACATATTCAGTATCGTTTCATTATGTGTCTTCCACAGTATACTGTACAGTGGTATACAGTGCCTAACATCTATGGGCAAAAAGAATTGTATTCCTAGGTGCCCTAGAACAGAAGTTCCCACGCCAATTGCCCGTGAACTTGACCGCGGCCCTAAGTAGTTCCCACGCCAATTGCGCGAATATAATCTAAAATAACCCGTTCTGTGGGTCTGAGCGGGTTGAAATTTATCTGGTCCTCATGCGGGAGGACCCTTGCCATAGTGGCAAAATATAAGCCTTGCACGACCCCCGGAACCGGAGGTACCAAAAGACAGTTTAAAAGCACATTACCAAAGTGGCTTTTTTTCTGCCATGCAAGTCAATGGCAGAAACCTGAACTTTAACATCATGGATGTGATGAATGGGACCTTCGACCCCCTTCCATCACCAAGCGCCCCCCCTCTACCACAAGATGTAGTGTACATGTATGCCGTTGAGGAGGACATGACAACCCCGTCAAGACCACACCAGGAGACAACACGGCGACCACGACCGGAGGAAAGCTTTCCCCTGACATCCTACCATCGCCCATCGCCACAAGCACACCCGCTCCCAAAAGACCTACACCGCTCGCATCGAAACAGTGCCCGACATCACCCTGCGTGATCTGACAGCGGCGCTTAGGAGAAGTATAGGGTGATGAGTGCTGGTATACCCCACAAGTATGCCTTGATCATTTTTAAGCACCATGTTCCCTACACGTTGTACTGCGAGTGGGTGTTCAAAGTGAACTACGATGGGAATCGCGTAAAAAAGGCCCTTCCTGCCAATTTAAGGAAAAACATTGTGGAAGAATTGCGGCGCTTTTATACAGTAACAGATCCTGTAATGAAAGGCGTTAGAGACTGCATTAATGGCGTCTTGCGCCATGCAAGAAATCGGCCATGGACGGACAATGTGGAGGACTGTCAGTGAGACCATACTGTTGTGCTGAACTGTATTGTACTGTACATGTTTTGCCCTACTGTACCTGCTGTACTTAAACAAAGGAGATGTTGTTGTGTGTTTTTTTTCACAGGACATGCACAACTCCAGTCCCTGAGGGCCGCAAACAGGCACGGTTTTCAACGTTGCCCTGAAAACCTGCCCCGTTTGCTGCCCTCTAGGACTGAACTGGTGCAGGTCTGACTGACAGTGTTGCGCACCATCCCAGTGTACTGTACTGTATACAGTACTGGGTTTCTTTAATAAAGGAGATGTTACTTAAAATGCTTCAACATTGTACAGTATTTGTAAATAAATGTTTTTGTACTGACTCCACCAATAAAAGAACATGTTGAATTGCCTCACATTGTTTCCATTTGCTCCTTTGCCAGTGTAACAAATGTAGAGGCTTACTGCACTGTTTTTTTACTGCCTGGTCGCACAATTGGCGTAGGAACTACGGCAATTGGCATGGGAACTAGGTCAATTGGCGTGGGAACTTCTGTTCTAGGACACCTAGAAATAAAATTCATTTTGCCCCTAGATGTTAGGAACCCCCTCACTTGACCCCAACAGGGTCCGAGCAGTAATGGCGGCGAGAAAGGGTCACGCCGGCGAGGAAGGTCCTACCATTGAGCGTAATGGCGGAGAAAGCTTTGAACCGGCTAAATCAGAATGATCAGAAACCTGGAACCCATAACTCCGGTTCTGTTCGACCTAGAGGGCTTAGATTGGGTGACCATGTAGTCCTAGTTGCGGCAGGATTGCATGGCAAGTTGCGACCCTCTCGTGGCAACAGAACCGAGTCAGGGTGATGTTAAAGTTCAGGTTTCTGCCATTGACTTGCATGGCAGAAAAAAAGCCACTTTGGTAATGTGCTTTTAAACTGTCTTTTGGTACCTCCGGTTCCGGGGGTCGTGCAGGGCTGATATTTTGCCACTATGGTAAATTTCAACCCGCTCAGACCCACAGAACGGGTTATTTTACATTATATTCGCACAATTGGCGTGGGAACTACTTAGGGCCGCGGTCAAGTTCACGGGCAATTGGCGTGGGAACTTCTGTTCTAGGGCACCTAGGAATACAATTCTTTTTGCCCATAGATGTTAGGCACTGTATACCACTGTACAGTATACTGTGGAAGACAAATAATGAAACGATACTGAACATGTAGAATAAATGCATAGTTTTATTTATTCGGGTTTATTACACAGTATACTGTACGGCCGGAAAACATCAGCATACAGTACAATATTATCCATCGAAATCCCCCCATTAGCCGTTTTCTTTTCTGAGGAAAAAAAAAGAAAAGTTTTAATGTACAGTAATGGTCAGCCCCCTAAAGAAGTACCCAGCCAGCCCCACCAAAATAATACGGCAACAAGACAGTACTCACCATAGAATTAAAATTCATTTTCCCCCAGATGTTAGGAACCCCCTCACTTCACCCCAACAGGGTCCAAGCATGTACAGTACTGTACTTTAAAATAAATTAAATATGCAACTTTACTATTACTGCGCGCGCACGCACGCACAGACTGTGTACTGTAGGTTGAACCGCGAAGATATTAGACTTCAGAGACAACAGCTCGCAAACGCCCCCATGCGTTTTTACACGGCATTGCAGTATTGCAGTCAGCGGGAATAAAATGCTTAAATCACAGCCCCGAAAATAACGCTATACACTCCGGGAGAAAACGACACAAAACCGCACATCACCGGGATCTTCTGAAATTCGCGGAGCTAGCCAAGTAAGAATAAAGTTGGTCGCCACTGTACCTTTCCACAAGTCTTTATTAACATGGACTAAGTCTGTTGGGGGAAGTGAAAAAACCTTAACTGTTTCTACCCTTACTAGCCCATCCCTGTTATACTTTTAAAACCTAACAGTTTTATTCTGACACGACTTAAACATTTTCCTTACACACCAATAAACTCTCAGCTTTATCCTGAGCTGGAGTAACCCCCTGAACCCCTATACTTAATTCAGGGTACCTGGGCATTATCTCTTTATACCAGGGAGCCCTGAGCCTCATTTTACCTTGTCCTGGTTTATGCTGAAGCAGGACGTCCTAGTGGTGATTCGCCCTGGTTTATGCTGAAGCAGGACGTCCTAGTGGTGATTCGCCCTGGTTTATGCTGAAGCAGGACGTCCTAGTGGTGAGTCGCAAGAACGTTTTCAGGACGGGGTCTGCCCGGAGCGCTGGGCTTCGATGTATCCGAGAATCTCACTTGATTCCCAGATCCATTTTTGGGGTAACTCCTAACTTGAGAACCCCGACACAGAGCCACAATCTGTAAAGACTTTCTCCGGCAAACCCACCCTGAAACTTACCTCCTGAACATCTCCCGGTCCCAGCACCTCTGGAAAAGGTAAAACACAAAAAATGGCAATTGTCGCATATTTTGTACACAGTCACAGTAATGCATACACAATGCCCGGGCCCAAGAGCTGACACTCTAGGACCCCAAAACATGGATCAGGGGTAACCAAGTGGGCTTAACATTTATTATTGAGCCTGGTTACCCACTCACCATCACAGGGTCTCAGAAGTCCTGACTAACATTATACATGTGTCATCCCTGACCACACATGACAATGATGAATGCTTAATGTATCCACTGTCCTTCCTAACTGAAATGCAAATGTCCCGGTTCCTATAACTTTAAAGTATTAAACTCCCAGCTATTTCTTATTTATACCTTTAAATAAATGTTACAGTTCTAATAACTATACTATATGATATGTCTACCCCTAGCACTCTGCACACCAAAAATTAGAAAGCTAGGACCGTCCTATCCAAAGTTAGCTGCTTAATTGGGTGATGACTATGATGTGGTTTGTGGTTAAACTTTTCCCCAGTCTGCGGTTTGAGGTCGGGATGCAATGTTGCAATCCCCGGCAGCAATCGATTACCGCAGATGCACTTTACTAATTGACCTTAATTGAATGATGAGACCACATTATACACTGTTGCGATCCGGCGCCTTTCTCTGACCGCAGACAACTTAACCAATTTACTGCACCGACACACTTTATTCGAGCAAATACCCGGTATGTACCTGGCAGATACCTGGAATGCGCCACTCCTCACCTCTAACAAGCCCCGTTGCATTTGCCTTCCCAGCCTGGGTTCATGCCTGGCTGATGGGCGGCTGATCTGTTAAATGATAATGATTAGGATTTAATAGGCTGCAATGCTTCACGTGTCTACCAGATGGCATAAATTCATGAATTGTAATGCAGTATATATATATATACTGTGCAGTATTGCAGCCAGCGGGAATAAAATGCTTCAATCCCTGCCTGGAAAATAACCCAATGCACTCGGGCAGAAAACAGTCACAAACCTCAATACACCCGAGTATACCCGAATTCGTGGGACTAGCCAAGCTCGAATAAAGTGTGTCGCCAGTGTAACTTGCGGTTAAGGCTTTCCTGGCTTGTCTGTGGTTACACAGTGATACATTGTTGTAATGCCAGGCACGACCACATAACCACAGACACGCTTATTCGATTAACCCTTTAAACAGTGCTTTTGGCCCCTTATTCCTAGCGGGCTCATTTTAGACATATTCTCACATATTAATAGAACTGCAGCCAGCCCTGGGCTGCAGAACTGACAATTTACGAACACTTTATTTGACTCAGAGGAATCCAGCCGAGCAAACTGCCTTTATTTCATGGCCTGGATACCCCCTCACCGTCACAGCTGCCATGTTGGTGCACCCAATGAAGTCAGGAAGCATCCCTGTTGGTACTACGAATTCTCACATATTGTTAATGTCCTTAGCCCATAGTTCCTAATGCTTCTGGGTCATGAGAGTGACTCCACATATGCAATGCATTACCAAACTTGCTTTACAAAAATGTATTTTAATGCCCAAATGAAACGTTCCCCCAACCGCGTACATTCAAGTCAAACCGGTTGCATCGGACGTGTTTATTGATTAACTTCCACTCGCTGATGTCAGCGCCTTACAGTAAATGGTAGAGACAAAGGGGAGGGGCACTGATGGGGTGACCCTAGCCATGCCCACCACGGCACAAGGTTCCTGGTTGCGTCTAATATTCTATCCCCAAGCAAACGATTGGACAGCCGGTGCTGTTGACAGGAAAATAAAAAAGGGAGGAGTTAGTCTTCCTAGGGGCGGGGCTAGCTTAAAAAAGGGCCTCGCCTGCGTGCCGATGAGTCAGATGTTCGAGGAAAGACTGTTCTGGATGGTCAGTATTGCAGCCGCCCGTAAAAAAACACGGGGACACTAAATACCAATTTGCAGTGAAAGATCAATAGCGTTTGAAGATGGAGACGAGCTCCGGGGAAGAAGGCCGGTTCTCAGGTTCTCTGATGGATAATGATGCTGCTTCGGTGGTTCTTACCCAGAATTAAACACGGGCTCGTTTCCAACACCTGGCATGTCTTTGTGGTGCTATGGAATCTCTACCATCCAGTGAACGATGCTCCCCGTGTGTATCATTCACCTGGTGGCGGTTACTCCGTGTGTATCTCTCACCTTGTGGTGGATACTGCGTGTGTATCTCTCACCTTGTGGTGGATACTGCGTGTGTATCTCTCACCTTGTGGTGGATACTACGTGTGTATCTCTCACCTTGTGGTGGATACTACGTGTGTATCGCTCACCTGGTAGTGGATAATGCGTGTGTATCTCTCGCCTTGTGGTGGATACTGCGTGTGTATCTCTCACCTTGTGGTGGATACTGCGTGTGTATCTCTCACCTTGTGGTGGATACTGCGTGTGTATCTCTCACCTTGTGGTGGATACTGCGTGTGTATCTCTCACCTTGTGGTGGATACTGCGTGTGTATCTCTCACCTTGTGGTGGATACTGCGTGTGTATCTCTCACCTTGTGGTGGATACTGCGTGTGTATCTCTCACCTTGTGGTGGATACTGCGTGTGTATCTCTCACCTGGTGGTGGATACTCCGTGTGTATCGCTCACCTGGTAGTGGATACTGCGTGTGTATCGCTCACCTGGTGGTGGATACTCCGTGTGTATCATTCACCTGGTGGTGGATACTCCGTGTGTATCGCTCACCTGTTGGTGGATACTGCGTGTGTATCACTCACCTGGTAGTGGATACTCCATGTGTATCACTCACCTGGTGGTGGATACTCTGTGTGTATCGCTCACCTGGTGGTGGTACTGCGTGTGTATCACTCACCTGGTAGTGGATAATCCGTGTGTATCACTCACCTGGTGGTGGATACTCCGTGTGTATCATTCACCTGGTGGTGGATACTCCGTGTGTATCATTCACCTGGTGGTGGATACTCCGTGTGTATCGCTCACCTGGTAGTGGATACTCCGTGTGTATCACTCACCTGTTGGTGGATACTCCATGTGTATCGCTCCCCTGGTGGTGGATACACCGTGTGTATCATTCACCTGGTGGTGGATACTCCGTTTGTATCGCTCACCTTGTGGTGGATACTGCGTGTGTATCGCTCACCTGTTGGTGGATACTCCGTGTGTATCTCTCACCTGGTAGTGGATACTCCGTGTGTATCACTTACCTGGCAGTGGATAATGCGTGTGTATCGCTCACCTGGTAGTGGATACTATGTGTGTATCTCTCACCTGTTGGTGGATACTTCATGTGTATCGCTCACCTGTTGGTGGTTACTCTGTGTGTATCATTCACCTGGTGGTGGATACTCCGTTTGTATCGCTCACCTGGTGGTGGATACTCCGTGTGTATCGCTCACCTGTTGGTGGATACTCCGTGTGTATCGCTCCCCTGGTGGTGGATACTCTGTGTGTATCGCTCACCTGGTGGTGGATACTCCGGGTGTATCTCTCACCTGTTGGTGGATACTCCGTGTGTATCTCTCACCTGTTGGTGGATACTCTGTGTGTATCGCTCACCTGGTGGTGGATACTCCGTGTGTATCGCTCACCTGTTGGTGGATACTGCGTGTGTATCGCTCACCTGTTGGTGGATAATCCATGTGTATCTCTCACCTGGTGGTGGATACTCTGTGTGTATCACTTACCTGTTGGTGGATACTGCGTGTGTGTGTTGCTCACCTTGTGGTGGATATTGCGTGTGTATCGCTCACCTGTTGGTGGATACTGCGTGTGTATCTCTCACCTGGTGGTGGATACTCCGTGTGTATCACTTACCTGGCAGTGGATAATGCGTGTGTATCGCTCACCTGGTAGTGGATACTACGTGTGTATCCCTCACCTGTTGGTGGATACTGCGTGTGTATCGCTCACCTTGTGGGGGATACTCCGTGTGTATCGCTCACCTGATGGTGGATACTCCGTGTGTATCGCTCACCTGTTGGTGGATACTCCGTGTGTATCGCTCACCTGTTGGTGGATACTCCGTGTATATCACTCACCTGGTAGTGGATAATGCGTGTTTATCGCTCACCTGGTAGTGGATACTACGTGTGTATCGCTCACCTGGTAGTGGATAATGTGTGTGTATCGCTCACCTGGTAGTGTATACTACGTGTGTATCTCTCACCTGTTGGTGGATACTGCATGTGTATCGCTCACTTGGTGGTGGATACTCCGTGTGTATCACTCACCTGGTAGTGGATACTCCATGTGTATCGCTCACCTTGTGGTGGATACTGCGTGTGTATCGCTCACCTGTTGGTGAATACTGCGTGTGTATCGCTCACCTGTTGGTGGATACTGCGTGTATATCGCTCACCTGGTAGTGGATACTCCATGTGTATCACTCATCTTGTGGTGGATACTGCGTGTGTATCGCTCACCTGGTGGTGGATACTCCGTTTATATCGCTCACCTGGTGGTGGATACTCCATGTGTATCACTCATCTTGTGGTGGATACTGCGTGAGTATCGCTCACCTGGTGGTGGATACTCCGTGTGTATCACTCACCTGTTGGTGGATACTCCGTGTGTATCGCTCACCTGTTGGTGGATACTTCGTGTGTATTGCTCACCTGGCAGTGGATAATGCGTGTGTATCGCTCACCTGGTAGTGGATACTCTGTGTGTATCGCTCACCTGTTGGTGGATACTCTGTGTGTATCGCTCACCTGGTAGTGGATACTCTGTGTGTATCACTCACCTGGTGGTGGATACTCTGTGTGCATCACTCACCTGGTGGATACTCTGTGTGTATCACTCACCTGGTGGTGGATACTCCGTGTGTATTGCTCACCTGGCAGTGGATAATGCGTGTGTATCGCTCACCTGGTAGTGGATACTATGTGTGTATCTCTCACCTGGTGGTGGATACTGCGTGTGTATCACTCACCTGGTGGTGGATCCTGCGTGTGTATTGCTCACCTGGTAGTGGATACAGCGTGTGTATCGCTCACCTGGTAGTGGATACTGCGTGTGTATCGCTCACCTGTTGGTGGATACTCTGTGTGTATCGTTCCCCTTGTGGTGGATACTGCGTGTGTATCGCTCACCTGGTGGTGGATACTCCATGTGTTTCGCTCACCTTGTGGTGGATACTGCGTGTGTATCGCTCACCTGTTGGTGAATACTGCGTGTGTATCGCTCACCTGTTGGTGGATACTGCGTGTATATCGCTCACCTGGTAGTGGATACTCCGTGTGTATCACTCATCTTGTGGTGGATACTGCGTGTGTATCGCTCACCTGGTGGTGGATACTCCGTGTGTATCACTCATCTTGTGGTGGATACTGCGTGTGTATCGCTCACCTGGTGGTGGATACTCCGTGTGTATCACTCACCTGTTGGTGGATACTCCGTGTGTATCGCTCACCTGTTGGTGGATACTTCGTGTGTATTGCTCACCTGGCAGTGGATAATGCGTGTGTATCGCTCACCTGGTAGTGGATACTCTGTGTGTATCGCTCACCTGTTGGTGGATACTCTGTGTGTATCGCTCACCTGGTAGTGGATACTCTGTGTGTATCACTCACCTGGTGGTGGATACTCTGTGTGCATCACTCACCTGGTGGACACTCTGTGTGTATCACTCACCTGGTGGTGGATACTCCGTGTGTATTGCTCACCTGGCAGTGGATAATGCGTGTGTATCGCTCACCTGGTAGTGGATACTATGTGTGTATCTCTCACCTGGTGGTGGATACTGCGTGTGTATCACTCACCTGGTGGTGGATCCTGCGTGTGTATCGCTCACCTGGTAGTGGATACTGCGTGTGTATCGCTTACCTGGTAGTGGATACTGCGTGTGTATCGCTCACCTGTTGGTGGATACTCTGTGTGTATCACTCCCCTGGTGGTGGATAATGCGTGTGTATCGCTCACCTGGTAGTGGATACTACGTGTGTATCTCTCACCTGTTGGTGGATACTCCGTGTGTATCGCTCACCTGGTAGTGGATACTCTGTGTGTATCACTCACCTGGTGGTGGACACTATGTGTGTATCGCTCACCTGTTGGTGGATACTGCGGGTATATCGCTCACCTGGTAGTGGATACTCCGTGTGTATCACTCATCTTGTGGTGGATACTGCGTGTGTATCGCTCACCTGGTGGTGGATACTGCGTGTGTATCGCTCACCTGGTGGTGGATACTCCGTGTGTATCACTCACCTGTTGGTGGATACTCCGTGTGTATCGCTCACCTGTTGGTGGATACTTCGTGTGTATTGCTCACCTGGCAGTGGATAATGCGTGTGTATCGCTCACCTGGTAGTGGATACTCTGTGTGTATCGCTCACCTGTTGGTGGATACTCTGTGTGTATCGCTCACCTGGTAGTGGATACTCTGTGTGTATCACTCACCTGGTGGTGGATACTCTGTGTGCATCACTCACCTGGTGGACACTCTGTGTGTATCACTCACCTGGTGGTGGATACTCCGTGTGTATTGCTCACCTGGCAGTGGATAATGCGTGTGTATCGCTCACCTGGTAGTGGATACTATGTGTGTATCTCTCACCTGGTGGTGGATACTGCGTGTGTATCACTCACCTGGTGGTGGATCCTGCGTGTGTATCGCTCACCTGGTAGTGGATACTGCGTGTGTATCGCTCACCTGGTAGTGGATACTGCGTGTGTATCGCTCACCTGTTGGTGGATACTCTGTGTGTATCGCTCCCCTTGTGGTGGATACTGCGTGTGTATCGCTCACCTGGTGGTGGATACTCCATGTGTTTCGCTCACCTTGTGGTGGATGCTGCGTGTGTATCGCTCACCTGTTGGTGAATACTGCGTGTGTATCGCTCACCTGTTGGTGGATACTGCGAGTATATCGCTCACCTGGTAGTGGATACTCCGTGTGTATCACTCATCTTGTGGTGGATACTGCGTGTGTATCGCTCACCTGGTGGTGGATACTCCGTGTGTATCACTCATCTTGTGGTGGATACTGCGTGTGTATCGCTCACCTGGTGGTGGATACTCCGTGTGTATCACTCACCTGTTGGTGGATACTCCGTGTGTATCGCTCACCTGTTGGTGGATACTTCGTGTGTATTGCTCACCTGGCAGTGGATAATGCGTGTGTATCGCTCACCTGGTAGTGGATACTCTGTGTGTATCGCTCACCTGTTGGTGGATACTCTGTGTGTATCGCTCACCTGGTAGTGGATACTCTGTGTGTATCACTCACCTGGTGGTGGATACTCTGTGTGCATCACTCACCTGGTGGACACTCTGTGTGTATCACTCACCTGGTGGTGGATACTCCGTGTGTATTGCTCACCTGGCAGTGGATAATGCGTGTGTATCGCTCACCTGGTAGTGGATACTATGTGTGTATCTCTCACCTGGTGGTGGATACTGCGTGTGTATCACTCACCTGGTGGTGGATCCTGCGTGTGTATCGCTCACCTGGTAGTGGATACTGCGTGTGTATCGCTCACCTGGTAGTGGATACTGCGTGTGTATCGCTCACCTGTTGGTGGATACTCTGTGTGTATCACTCCCCTGGTGGTGGATAATGCGTGTGTATCGCTCACCTGGTAGTGGATACTACGTGTGTATCTCTCACCTGTTGGTGGATACTCCGTGTGTATCGCTCACCTGGTAGTGGATACTCTGTGTGTATCACTCACCTGGTGGTGGACACTATGTGTGTATCGCTCACCTGTTGGTGGATACTTCGTGTGTATTGCTCACCTGGCAGTGGATAATGCGTGTGTATCGCTCACCTGGTAGTGGATACTACGTGTGTATCTCTCACCTGTTGGTGGATACTCCGTGTGTATCGCTCACCTAGTAGTGGATACTCTGTGTATATCACTCACCTGGTGGTGGATACTCTGTGTGCATCACTCACCTGGTGGACACTCTGTGTGTGTCGCTCACCTGGGGGTGGATACTGCGTGTGTATCGCTCACCTGGTGGTGGATACTGCGTGTGTATCGCTTACCTGTTGGTGGATACTCCGTGTTTATCGCTCACCTGTTGGTGGATACTCCGTGTGTATCGCTCACCTTGTAGTGGATACTCCGTGTGTATCGCTCACCTGGTAGTGGATACTCCGTGTGTATCACTCACCTGGTAGTGGATACTCCGTGTGTATCGCTCACCTGTTGGTGGATACTCCGTGTGTATCGCTCACCTGGTAGTGGATACTCCATGTGTATCGCTCACCTTGTGGTGGATACTGCGTGTGTATCGCTCACCTGTTGGTAGATACTCCTGAAGATAGCATGATTTCGAACCTAAATATTAATTTTATTATATTCTCTCTATATATATATACACATCACATATATATACATATATACAGTGGTTGACAAATCACCAAAAAATCTACTCGCCACACAAAAAAATCTACTCGCCACCTAGTACCAAACGTGTGCTGCTTGGGCCAATATTTACTCGCCCGGGGGTTAAATCCACTCGCCCGGGGCGCACAAATATATAGGTTTGTCGAACACTGTATATATATATATTCAGCATGTAACTGGTTAATTTAGTTGTTAGAATTTATATTGAAAAATGATTAGCTACAATGATAAGAACATACAATCCTTCTGAGCACAGCAGGGGAAGAAATGTTTGCCGAGTAAAATAGAAAATGGTCTTGAGTTTGAATTCAAAGGTTAGTTAAATAGATAGTAGTAAGACCATACAATAGAGAGGTCTTAAAAGATTAAGAACTATACTTATTTAGTAACAGAACAAATTGGTTCTTCTACATCAAAGTAAATGAAGAAATAGTGTTCTAAGATAATTAACCAAGACTAGTTTGAGCTCCGAGTGAGATAAACAAGTAATTCCTATTTTAGGCTGTTTGAGAGAAAAGTATAAAGATTGTATTTGAATGTATGGAATTCTCCACTCTATAACTATAGGCCTGAATGTATGGAATTCTCCACTCTATAACTATGGGCCTGAATGTATGGAATTCTCCACTCTATAACTATAGGCCTGAATGTATGGGATTCTCCACTCTATAACTATAGGCCTGAATGTATGGAATTCTCCACTCTATAACTATAGGCCTGAATGTATGGAATTCTCCACTCTATAACTATAGGCCTGAATGTATGGAATTCTCCACTCTATAACTATAGGCCTGAATGTATGGAATTCTCCACTCTATAACTATAGGCCTGAATGTATGGGATTCTCCACTCTATAACTATAGGCCTGAATGTATGGGATTCTCCACTCTATAACTATAGGCCTGAATGTATGGGATTCTCCACTCTATAACTATAGGCCTGAATGTATGGGATTCTCCACTCTATAACTATAGGCCTGAATGTATGGAATTCTCCACTCTATAACTATAGGCCTGAATGTATGGAATTCTCCACTCTATAACTCTAGGCCTGAATGTATGGAATTCTCCACTCTATAACTATAGGCCTGAATGTATGGGATTCTCCACTCTATAACTATAGGCCTGAATGTATGGAATTCTCCACTCTATAACTATAGGCCTGAATGTATGGAATTCTCCACTCTATAACTATACAGTAGGCCTGAATGTATGGGATTCTCCACTCTATAACTATAGGCCTGAATGTATGGAATTCTCCACTCTATAACTATAGGCCTGAATGTATGGAATTCTCCACTCTATAACTATAGGCCTGAATGTATGGGATTCTCCACTCTATAACTATAGGCCTGAATGTATGGAATTCTCCACTCTATAACTATAGGCCTGAATGTATGGAATTCTCCACTCTATAACTATAGGCCTGAATGTATGGAATTCTCCACTCTATAACTATAGGCCTGAATGTATGGGATTCTCCACTCTATAACTATAGGCCTGAATGTATGGAATTCTCCACTCTATAACTATACAGTAGGCCTGAATGTATGGGATTCTCCACTCTATAACTATAGGCCTGAATGTATGGGATTCTCCACTCTATAACTGTAGGCCTGAATGTATGGAATTCTCCACTCTATAACTATAGGCCTGAATGTATGGGATTCTCCACTTTATAACTATAGGCCTGAATGTATGGAATTCTCCACTCTATAACTATAGGCCTGAATGTATGGAATTCTCCACTCTATAACTATAGGCCTGAATGTATGGCATTCTCCACTCTATAACTATAGGCCTGAATGTATGGGATTCTCCACTCTATAACTATAGGCCTGAATGTATGGAATTCTCCACTCTATAACTATAGGCCTGAATGTATGGGATTCTCCACTCTATAACTATAGGCCTGAATGTATGGAATTCTCCACTCTATAACTATAGGCCTGAATGTATGGGATTCTCCACTCTATAACTATAGGCCTGAATGTATGGGATTCTCCACTCTATAACTATAGGCCTGAATGTATGGGATTCTCCACTCTATAACTATAGGCCTGAATGTATGGAATTCTCCACTCTATAACTATAGGCCTGAATGTATGGGATTCTCCACTCTATAACTATAGGCCTGAATGTATGGGATTCTCCACTCTATAACTATAGGCCTGAATGTATGGGATTCTCCACTCTATAACTATAGGCCTGAATGTATGGAATTCTCCACTCTATAACTATAGGCCTGAATGTATGGAATTCTCCACTCTATAACTATAGGCCTGAATGTATGGAATTCTCCACTCTATAACCATAGGCCTGAATGTATGGGATTCTCCACTCTATAACTATAGGCCTGAATGTATGGGATTCTCCACTCTATAACTATAGGCCTGAATGTATGGAATTCTCCACTCTATAACTATAGGCCTGAATGTATGGGATTCTCCACTCTATAACTATAGGCCTGAATGTATGGGATTCTCCACTCTATAACTATAGGCCTAAATGTATGGGATTCTCCACTCTATAACTATAGGCCTAAATGATGACTGAAATTATGCTGTAAAAGATTTTTTGTCCCTGATTAAATTAAGAAAAGAATAGTGCAGATGATATAATATTATCTCTTTCTAACCCACTGATATCGCTTCCAAATCTGCAATCCCAACTAGATCAATTCGGACAAGTTTCGGGATACAAAATTAACAATGGTAAATCAGAAGAGCTAAACCTAAGACAGTCCCGGAAATTAAACTACTACAGGCAAATTTCAATTAGAAATGGAGCCAAACACATATCAAATACTTAGGGATTCATATAACCAGCACATTCAACTTATTATACCAAAAGAACTCCCCCCCTGTTTGAAAAAAATCAAAATAGACTTTCAGACTTGGAACAACTTCCAGATATCCTGGATTGGGAGAATAGCAGCGGTTAGGGTTAGGGTTAGGGTTAAGGTTAGCAGCGGTTAGGGTTAGGGTTAGGGTTAGCAGCGATTAGGGTTAGGGTTAGGGTTAGGGTTAGCAGCGGTTAGGGTTAGGGTTAGCAGCGGTTAGGGTTAGCAGCGGTTAGGGTTAGGGTTAGCAGCGGTTAGGGTTAGGGATAGGGTTAGCAGCGGTTAGGGTTAGGGTTAGGGTTAGCAGCGGTTAGGGTTAGGGTTAGCAGCGGTTAGGGTTAGGGTTAGGGTTAGCAGCGGTTAGGGTTAGGGTTAGGGTTAGCAGCGGTTAGGGTTAGGGTTAGCAGCGGTTAGGATTAGGGTTAGCAGCGGTTAGGGTTAGGGTTAGGGTTAGCAGTGGTTAGGGTTAGGGTTAGCAGCGGTTAGGGTTAGGGTTAGGGTTAGCAGCGGTTAGGGTTAGGGTTAGCAGCGGTTAGGGTTAGGGTTAGGGTTAGCAGCGGTTAGGGTTAGGGTTAGGGTTAGCAGCGGTTAGGGTTAGGGTTAGGGTTAGCAGCGGTTAGGGTTAGGGTTAGCAGTGGTTAGGGTTAGCAGCGGTTAGGGTTAGCAGCGGTTAGGGTTAGGGTTAGAAGCGGTTAGGGTTAGCAGCGGTTAGGGTTATTGTTAGCAGCGGTTAGGGATAGGGTTAGCAGCGGTTAGGGTTAGCAGTGGTTAGGGTTAGGGTTAGCAGCGGTTAGGGTTAGGGTTAGCAGCGGTTAGGGTTAGGTTTAGGGTTAGGGTTAGCAGCGGTTAGGGTTAGGGTTAGCAGCGGTTAGGGTTAGGGTTAGGGTTAGCAGCGGTTAGGGTTAGGGTTAGGGTTAGCAGCGGTTAGGGTTAGGGTTAGGGTTAGCAGCGGTTAGGGTTAGGGTTAGCAGTGGTTAGGGTTAGGGTTAGCAGCGGTTAGGGTTAGGGTTAGAAGCGGTTAGGGTTAGCAGCGGTTAGGGTTAGGGTTAGCAGCGGTTAGGGTTAGGGTTAGGGTTAGCAGCGGTTAGGGTTAGGGTTAGCAGCGGTTAGGGTTAGGGTTAGCAGCGGTTAGGGTTAGGGTTAGCAGTGGTTAGGGTTAGGGTTAGCAGCGGTTAGGGTTAGGGTTAGGGTTAGCAGTGGTTAGGGTTAGGGTTAGCAGCGGTTAGGGTTAGGGTTAGGGTTAGCAGCGGTTAGGGTTAGGAGCGGTTAGGGTTAGGGTTAGCAGCGGTTAGGGTTAGGGTTAGGGTTAGCAGCGGTTAGGGTTAGGGTTAGCAGCGGTTAGGGTTAGCAGCGGTTAGGGTTAGGGTTAGGGTTAGCAGCGGTTAGGGTTAGGGTTAGCAGCGGTTAGGATTAGGGTTAGCAGCGGTTAGGGTTAGGGTTAGCAGCGGTTAGGGTTAGGGTTAGCAGCGGTTAGGGTTAGGGTTAGGGTTAGCAGCGGTTAGGGTTAGGGTTAGCAGCGGTTAGGGTTAGGGTTAGGGTTAGCAGCAGTTAGGGTTAGCAGCGGTTAGGGTTAGGGTTAGCAGCGGTTAGGGTTAGGGTTAGGGTTAGCAGCGGTTAGGGTTAGGGTTAGCAGCAGTTAGGGTTAGGGTTAGGGTTAGCAGCGGTTTGGGTTAGGGTTAGCAGCGGTTAGGGTTAGCAGCGGTTAGGGTTAGCAGCGGTTAGGGTTAGGGTTAGCAGCGGTTAGGGTTAGGGTTAGCAGCGGTTAGGGTTAGCAGCGGTTAGGGTTAGGGTTAGCAGCGGTTAGGGTTAGGGTTAGCAGCGGTTAGGGTTAGGGTTAGCCGCGGTTAGGGTTAGGGTTAGCAGCGGTTAGGGTTAGGGTTAGGGTTAGCAGCGGTTAGGGTTAGCAGCGGTTAGGGTTAGGGTTAGCAGCGGTTAGGGTTAGGGTTAGCAGCGGTTAGGGTTAGGAGCGGTTAGGGTTAGGGTTAGGGTTAGCAGCGGTTAGGGTTAGGGTTAGGGTTAGCAGCGGTTAGGGTTAGCAGCGGTTAGGGTTAGGGTTAGCAGCGGTTAGGGTTAGGGTTAGCAGCGGTTAGGGTTAGGGTTAGGGTTAGCAGCGGTTAGGGTTAGGGTTAGGGTTAGCAGCGGTTAGGGTTAGGGTTAGGGTTAGGGTTAGCAGCGGTTAGGGTTTGGGTTAGGGTTAGCAGCGGTTAGGGTTAGGGTTAGCAGCGGTTAGGGTTAGGGTTAGCAGCGGTTAGGGTTAGGGTTAGCAGCGGTTAGGATTAGGGTTAGGAGCGGTTAGGGTTAGGGTTAGGGTTAGCAGCGGTTAGGGTTAGGGTTAGCAGCCGTTAGGGTTAGGGTTAGGGTTAGGGTTAGCAGCGGTTAGGGTTAGGAGCGGTTAGGGTTAGGGTTAGCAGCGGTTAGGGTTAGGGTTAGCAGCGGTTAGGGTTAGCAGCGTTTAGGGTTAGGGTTAGGGTTAGCAGCGGTTAGGGTTAGGGTTAGGGTTAGCAGCGGTTAGGGTTAGGGTTAGGGTTAGCAGCGGTTAGGGTTAGGGTTAGGGTTAGGGTTAGCAGCGGTTAGGGTTAGGGTTAGCAGCGGTTAGGGTTAGGGTTAGCAGCGGTTAGGGCTAGGGTTAGGGTTAGCAGCGGTTAGTGTTAGCAGCGGTTAGGGTTAGGGTTAGCAGCGGTTAGGGTTAGCAGCGGTTAGGGTTAGGGTTAGGGTTAGCAGCGGTTAGGGTTAGGGTTAGCAGCGGTTAGGATTAGGGTTAGCAGCGGTTAGGGTTAGGGTTAGCAGCGGTTAGGGTTAGGGTTAGCAGCGGTTAGGGTTAGGGTTAGGGTTAGCAGCGGTTAGGGTTAGGGTTAGCAGCGGTTAGGGTTAGGGTTAGGGTTAGCAGCAGTTAGGGTTAGCAGCGGTTAGGGTTAGGGTTAGCAGCGGTTAGGGTTAGGGTTAGGGTTAGCAGCGGTTAGGGTTAGGGTTAGCAGCAGTTAGGGTTAGGGTTAGGGTTAGCAGCGGTTTGGGTTAGGGTTAGCAGCGGTTAGGGTTAGCAGCGGTTAGGGTTAGCAGCGGTTAGGGTTAGGGTTAGCAGCGGTTAGGGTTAGGGTTAGCAGCGGTTAGGGTTAGCAGCGGTTAGGGTTAGGGTTAGCAGCGGTTAGGGTTAGGGTTAGCAGCGGTTAGGGTTAGGGTTAGCCGCGGTTAGGGTTAGGGTTAGCAGCGGTTAGGGTTAGGGTTAGGGTTAGCAGCGGTTAGGGTTAGCAGCGGTTAGGGTTAGGGTTAGCAGCGGTTAGGGTTAGGGTTAGCAGCGGTTAGGGTTAGGAGCGGTTAGGGTTAGGGTTAGGGTTAGCAGCGGTTAGGGTTAGGGTTAGGGTTAGCAGCGGTTAGGGTTAGCAGCGGTTAGGGTTAGGGTTAGCAGCGGTTAGGGTTAGGGTTAGCAGCGGTTAGGGTTAGGGTTAGGGTTAGCAGCGGTTAGGGTTAGGGTTAGGGTTAGCAGCGGTTAGGGTTAGGGTTAGGGTTAGGGTTAGCAGCGGTTAGGGTTTGGGTTAGGGTTAGCAGCGGTTAGGGTTAGGGTTAGCAGCGGTTAGGGTTAGGGTTAGCAGCGGTTAGGGTTAGGGTTAGCAGCGGTTAGGATTAGGGTTAGGAGCGGTTAGGGTTAGGGTTAGGGTTAGCAGCGGTTAGGGTTAGGGTTAGCAGCCGTTAGGGTTAGGGTTAGGGTTAGGGTTAGCAGCGGTTAGGGTTAGGAGCGGTTAGGGTTAGGGTTAGCAGCGGTTAGGGTTAGGGTTAGCAGCGGTTAGGGTTAGCAGCATTTAGGGTTAGGGTTAGGGTTAGCAGCGGTTAGGGTTAGGGTTAGGGTTAGCAGCGGTTAGGGTTAGGGTTAGGGTTAGCAGCGGTTAGGGTTAGGGTTAGGGTTAGGGTTAGCAGCGGTTAGGGTTAGGGTTAGCAGCGGTTAGGGTTAGGGTTAGCAGCGGTTAGGGCTAGGGTTAGGGTTAGCAGCGGTTAGTGTTAGCAGCGGTTAGGGTTAGGGTTAGCAGCGGTTAGGGTTAGGAGCGGTTAGGGTTAGGGTTAGCAGCGGTTAGGAGAACGAAGAGAAAAAAAGGGGGAGCAAGGGATTAGAGGAGATTGACCTGTATTAACGGTACTAAGATGACTTCATAGCATATCTAGCTGTTTAATAAAGGTGTGGTGATGAAATGACAGTAGTTGATAATCAAATACTCACACGGCCCTGTGTGAGCACATATGTGTAAAGGTATCTTGCTTCTGGTAGCTGCTTCTTAGCCCAAAAGACTGATAATGTACAGATGGAAATAGAGGGGGGGGGGGGTCTTTAGAATAATAATCAAATATAACTTACACGGCCATGTGTAAGCTCAATCCTGGGAGAGAATAATATGGGGTTGCCTCTGATAGACCCGTCCGTGGTGTCTCCCATGGCAACGTGTATTCAGCTGCTGGCGGGCAGTATATTGGCTGGCGGTTCCCCTTCCCTCACTCCTTCCAATTCTCCCCCTCTCCCCGATTCAGGAAACGAGGATGCGCGAGGTAAAATAATAGCAGGGCGTCAGAGGAGGCATGGCCCACGTATCCAGAGGTTCTGGTCCATGGTTCATAACTTGATATTTGAAACCACAGACCTTAGGATCCCGTTGGACCCCTTGACCTACCTCTTAGCAAAACCAACAGACGACCTACAAGCACCAATAAGTAAATTAATCTCATTTATTCTCACAGCACTCGCTGTTCTATTGCAGCCGCGTGGAAAACCTAGACCCCCCACCCAGGCGCACAGTAATACTCAGAAGTAATAATGTCCGCCTGACGCAAAGGCTGTCGGCCCAATGAAATCAATCACTAGATCGATTCGACAAGATCTGGGAACCTTGGTCGCCAGACTAGAAAGTCGTTGAAATAAAAGGGGATAGCTTCCCCAGGACGATGTGCTGGCTGCTACCCCCCCCCCTCTTCTTTTTATCCCTCTTTCTCTTCTGTACTTTTCTACCCTAATGGTTCAATAACAACAGAAAACAAAAGACTTACACAAAACGCTCTCATTTGTCAGCCACTGTCCCAAAGTTAAGTTGCTCCCTCGCCAAAAGAAAGCTTAGATGTATCTAGGCACAAATTATGTCTATTTTAGACATCCGGTAATACAACACTAAGTGCGTCTGGTATGTAAACCTGGTAATTTGAATATGGTTGTTTGATGTGATATAAATGTAAGTTGTTACAAAATAATAAAAAAAGATTGAAACAAAGAAAAGAAAAAAAAAAAGAACAGTGCCGTGGACTATTTGAGATATATATCTACTATATATTTTTGAAAGCACTGTATGTCTGCGTCCCAAGGGCCAATCGCATAGCACCTTTGGCCTGTCACTCAGGCTCAGGCCATGCCAGACCCCGCACACCTCTCATTGGCCTGAGGCGGAGTGACGGGCCACACACACACACACACACACACACACACACACACACACACACACACACACACACACACACACACACACACACACACACACACTCCGCCCCCCCCCCCCCATCACGTGCGCCGCCCTGCACCGGCTCCGGACGGGAAGCGCGGCCCTCCTACCCCAGTCGCTCCCTTACCTCCCCGGCGCTACCTCCCCCTAAGGTAAGTCACTGCGCGTCCCGCCTCAGCTTATGGCGCCAGTAACTCTCCGCGCAGCCTCGCGCCGCAGGCCCACACAGGGCGCTTCCTGCCGCCACGTGCACGAGCCTCACTCAGCCGGACGGCACATCGGGGGACCAAGCGGGCGCCACGGGGGGGGGCGAGTCACAGGGAACGGGGGGGCGAGCCGCGAGTCACAGGGAACGGGGGGGAGTCACGGGGAGGGGGGGGGGCGAGTCACGGGGGGGGCACCAGCCGAACCAGCAGGGGGACGGACGCACGGAGGGGGGGGACAAGCACATACATAAATTATGACAATACATATAAATACAATAAACCCCCCCCTCCCCTTTCTCCCCCCCCCCCTCCCCTTTCTCCCCCCCGCTCCCCTTTCTCCCCCCCCTTGCTCCCCTTTCTCCCCCCCTCGCTCCCCTTTCTCCCCCCCCGCTCCCCTTTCTCCCCCCCCGCTCCCCTTTCTCCCCCCCGCTCCCCTTTCTCCCCCCCCGCTCCCCTTTCTCCCCCCCCCCCGCTCCCCTTTCTCCCCCCCCCCCCGCTCCCCTTTCTCCCCCCCGCTCCCCTTTCTCCCCCCCCGCTCCCCTTTCTCCCCCCCCGCTCCCCTTTCTCCCCCCCGCTCCCCTTTCTCCCCCCGCTCCCCTTTCTCCCCCCCGCTCCCCTTTCTCCCCCCCCTCCCCTTTCTCCCCCCCCGCTCCCCTTTCTCCCCCCCCGCTCCCCTTTCTCCCCCCCCCCGCTCCCCTTTCTCCCCCCCCCCGCTCCCCTTTCTCCCCCCCCCGCTCCCCTTTCTCCCCCCCCCGCTCCCCTTTCTCCCCCCCCGCTCCCCTTTCTCCCCCCCCGCTCCCCTTTCTCCCCCCCCGCTCCCCTTTCTCCCCCCCGCTCCCCTTTCTCCCCCCCGCTCCCCTTTCTCCCCCCCGCTCCCCTTTCTGCCCCCCCGCTCCCCATTCTCCCCCCCCGCTCCCCTTCCCCCCCCTGCTCCCCTTTCCCCCCCCGCTCCCCTTCCCCCCCGCTACCCTTCCCCCCCCGCTCCCCTTTCCCCCCCCCCCCGCTCACCTATTGTTCCATGATTTATAAATAATACTACCTATTACGCATTTTCATCCCGGGCAACGCCGGGTCTCTCAGCTAGTATGTGTATATATATATATGTGTGTATATATATATATATATATATATATATATGTATATATATATATGTGTATATATATATGTTAGATCTCTACAGATCAGGTCATCTAGGGCAAGCAAAACAAAACTTCTCCCGGGAGCACTAGAACGCAACGGAATATGGGATGCTTTCAAATAGTATGACATACGAGACCGGAGCTGTAAGAATTCAAGGAGGCGCCTTGGTTGAATTCTCACAACTGAGTTTAATGGTTCACCAAGCAGGTTTTTATACACAAGGCAGGGACAAAAATACAGTTGTCATCTGTTACAAATATGGGTACACATCTAAATTTACATGTATCCTTCACATAATGCCTTTTCTGTAGAGCTTAAAACATTTAACTGCTGAGCAAGAGACATATACAATGGTGACTTATAAGGCAGCCCTATCCTCTGTAGTCTTGTTTTAACAACATTTTGACAGGCACTAAACAGTTGGTCTAAAGCTATTTACAATAGCCTCCCGTGAAAATAGCAAGGCCAGCGTATTCTGTTTAACCTTATCAATTCCAGAAGACAGAAGACAGTTTTAACCATACAATATATGTGTATATATATATGTGTGTGTGTGTGTATAGTGAACTGGTGGTGGATACTCCGTGTGTATCGCTCCCCTGGTGGTGGATACTGCGTGTGTATTGTTCAGCTGGTGGTGGATACTCCGTGTGTATCCCTCACCTTGTGGGGGATACTCCATGTGTATCGCTCACCTGGTAGTGGATACTCCGTGTGTATCGCTCACCTGGTAGTGGATACTACGTGTGTATCGCTCACCTGTTGGTGAATACTCTGTGTGTATCGTTCACCTGGTGGTGGATACTCTGTGTGTATCACTCACATGTTGGTGGATACTCTGTGTGTATCGTTCACCTGGTGGTGGATACTCTGTGTGTATCGCTCACCTGGTGGTGGATACTCCGTGTGTATCGCTCACCTGTTGGTGGATACTCTGTGTGTATCGTTCACCTGGTGGTGGATACTACATGTGTATCGCTCACATGTTGGTGGATACTCTGTGTGTATCATTCACCTGGTGGTGGATACTCCGTGTGTATCGCTCACCTGTTGGTGGATACTCTGTGTGTATCGCTCCCCTGGTGGTGGATACTCTGTGTGTATCGTTCACCTGTTGGTGGATACTCTGTATGTATCGTTCACTTGGTGGTGGATACTCCGTGTGTATCGTTCACCTGGTGGTGGATACTCCGTGTGTATCGCTCACCTGTTGGTGGATACTCTGTGTGTATCGTTCACCTGGTGGTGTATACCCCGTGTGTATCGTTCACCTGGTGGTGGATACTCTGTGTGTATCGCTCACCTGGTGGTGGATACTCCGTGTGTATCGCTCACCTGTTGGTGGATACTCTGTGTGTATCGTTCACCTGGTGGTGGATACCCCGTGTGTATCGCTCACCTGTTGGTGGATACTCTGTGTGTATCGTTCACCTGGTGGTGGATACTCCGTGTGTATCGCTCCCCTGGTGGTGGCTGCTCCGTGTGTATCGCTCACTTGGTGGTGGATACTCCGTGTGTATCGCTCACCTGGTGGTGGATACTCCGTGTGTATCGCTCACCTGTTGGTGGATACTCTGTGTGTATCGTTCACCTGGTGGTGGATACTACATGTGTATCTCTCACATGTTGGTGGATACTCTGTGTGTATCGTTCACCTGGTGGTGGATACTCCGTGTGTATCGCTCACCTGTTGGTGGATACTCTGTGTGTATCGTTCACCAGGTGGTGTATACCCCGTGTGTATCGTTCACCTGGTGGTGGATACTCTGTGTGTATCGCTCACCTGGTGGTGGATACTCCGTGTGTATCGCTCACCTGTTGGTGGATACTCTGTGTGTATCGTTCACCTGGTGGTGGATACTCTGTGTGTATCGTTCACCTGGTGGTGTATACCCCGTGTGTATCGTTCACCTGGTGGTGGATACTCTGTGTGTATCGCTCACCTGTTGGTGGATACTCCGTGTGTATCGCTCACCTGTTGGTGGATACTCTGTGTGTATCGTTCACCTGGTGGTGTATACCCCGTGTGTATCTTTCACCTGGTGGTGGATACTCTGTGTGTATCGCTCACCTGGTGGTGGATACTCCGTGTGTATCGCTCACCTGTTGGTGGATACTCTGTGTGTATCGTTCACCTGGTGGTGGATACCCCGTGTGTATCGCTCACCTGTTGGTGGATACTCTGTGTGTATCGTTCACCTGGTGGTGGATACTCCGTGTGTATCGCTCACCTGGTGGTGGATACCCTGTGTGTATCGCTCACCTGGTGGTGGATACTCTGTGTGTATTGTTCACCTGGTGGTGGATACCCCGTGTGTATCGCTCACCTGGTGGTGGATACCCCGTGTGTATCATTCACCTGGTGGTGGATACTCCGTGGGTATCGCTCACCTGGTGGTGGATACTCTGTGTGTATCGTTCACCTGGTGGTGGATACTCTGTGTGTATCGTTCACCTGGTGGTGGATACTCTGTGTGTATCGCTCCCCTGGTGGTGGATACCCCCTGTGTATCATTCACCTATTGGTGGATACTCTGTGTGTATCGCTCACCTGGTAGTGGATACTCCGTGTGTATCGTTCACCTGGTGGTGGATACTCCGTGTGTATCGCTCACCTGGTGGTGGATACCCCGTGTGTATCGCTCACCTGGTGGTGGATACTCTGTGTGTATCGTTCACCTGGTGGTGGATACCCCGTGTGTATCGCTCACCTGGTGGTGGATACCCCGTGTGTATCGTTCACCTGGTGGTGGATACTCTGTGGGTATCGCTCACCTGGTAGTGGATACTCTGTGTGTATCGCTCATCTGGTGGTGGATACTCTGTGTGTATCGTTCACCTGGTGGTGGATACTCCGTGTGTATCGTTCACCTGGTGGTGGATACTCCGTGTGTATCGTTCACCTGGTGGTGGATACTCCGTGTGTATCGCTCACCTGGTGGTGGATACCCCGTGTGTATCGCTCACCTGGTGGTGGATACTCTGTGTGTATCGTTCACCTGGTGGTGGATACCCCGTGTGTATCGCTCACCTGGTGGTGGATACCCCGTGTGTATCGTTCACCTGGTGGTGGATACTCCGTGGGTATCGCTCACCTGGTGGTGGATACTCTGTGTGTATCGCTCACCTGGTGGTGGATACTCTGTGTGTATCGTTCAATTGGTGGTGGATACTCCGTGTGTATCACTCACCTGGTGGTGGATACTCTGTGTGTATCGCTCCCCTGGTGGTGGATACCCCGTGTGTATCATTCACCTATTGGTGGATACTCTGTGTGTATCGCTCCCCTGGCGGTGGATACTCTGTGTGTATCGTTCACCTGTTGGTGGATACTGCGTGTGTATCATTCACCTGTTGGTGGATACTCTGTGTGTATCGCTCACCTGTTGGTGGATACTCTGTGTGTATCGCTCCCCTGGTGGTGGATACTCTGTGTGTATCATTCACCTGTTGGTGGATACCCGTGGGTATCGTTCACCTGGTGGTTGATACTACGTGCTGTACATAATGCGAGTATTTCACTTAGGGATAGGGAGTGGCTCAGTGAGTAACGACACTGACTGGCACAGAGAGTTTTACTAAGGGAACCTGGTTCAATTCCCAGTGCCGGCTCCTTGTGACCTTGAGCAAGTCACTTTATCTCCCTGTGCCTCTCGCACCAAAACCATAAATTGTAAGCTCTACGGGGCAGGGACCTGTGCCTGCAAAATGTCTCTGTAACGCGCTACGTAAAACTAGCAGCGTTATACAAGGACATGCTATTATTATTATTATTATTATAACTTACAGTCACAGTGCTCTGCACCGGAAACACTTTCCTGGGACACGTGTTAATGATGGCGTACACTGCGCAGCGTATATACACGCTGTTATGGAACCGAAATGCAGCTCTCAATGTTTTCTACATATATTATTTGGTTAGAGATATACGGGCCGCGCGGCAAAGCCTATCTCATGTACATGTAGAGGTCGCGATTAGGTCTGGGAGGCGTCTCTGTGACCTGGTCGTCAGGAGATCTGATCTATATAACGTACTTCTTACGTCATTACTTCCGCTATTAATATATACATACTGCTCTGCAATATTTATCCTAGTCTAGGATAGGGTGGTGGGGTGTATAGGAAGGGGTGACAGGGTGTTGGGGTGTATAGGGAGGGGAGACAGGGTGTTGGGTGTATAGGGAGGGGAGACAGGGTGTTGGGGTGTATAGGGAGGGGAGACAGGGTGTTGGGGTGTATAGGGAGGGAAGACAGGGTGTTGGGTGTATAGGGAGGGAAGACAGGGTGTTGGGGTGTATAGGGAGGGAAGACAGGGTGTTGGGTGTATAGGGAGGGAAGACAGGGTGTTGGGGTGTATAGGGAGGGGAGACAGGGTGTTGGGGTGTATAGGGAGGGAAGACAGGGTGTTGGGTGTATAGGGAGGGAAGACAGGGTGTTGGGGTGTATAGCGAGGGGAGACAGGGTGTTGGGGTGTATAGGGAGGGGAGACAGGGTGTTGGGGTGTATAGGGAGGGGAGACAGGGTGTTGGGGTGTATAGGGAGGGAAGACAGGGTGCTGGGGTGTATAGGGAGGTAAGACAGGGTGTTGGGTGTATAGGGAGGGGAGACAGGGTGTTGGGGTGTATAGGGAGGGGAGACAGGGTGTTGGGGTGTATAGGGAGGGGAGACAGGGTGTTGGGGTGTATAGGGAGGGAAGACAGGGTGTTGGGTGTATAGGGAGGGAAGACAGGGTGTTGGGTGTATAGGGAGGGGAGACAGGGTGTTGGGGTGTATAGGGAGGGGAGACAGGGTGTTGGGGTGTATAGGGAGGGGAGACAGGGTGTTGGGGTGTATAGGGAGGGGAGACAGGGTGTTGGGGTGTATAGGGAGGGGAGACAGGGTGTTGGGGTGTATAGGGAGGGGAGACAGGGTGTTGGGGTATATAGGGAGGGAAGACAGGGTGTTGGGTGTATAGGGAGGGAAGACAGGGTGTTGGGTGTATAGGGAGGGGAGACAGGGTGTTGGGGTGTATAGGGAGGGAAGACAGGGTGTTGGGTGTATAGGGAAGGGAGACAGGGTGTTGGGTGTATAGGGAGGGGTGACAGGGTGTTGGGGTGTATAGGGAGGGGTGACAGGGTGTTGGGGTGTATAGGGAGGGAAGACAGGGTGTTAGGGTGTATAGGGAGGGGTGACAGGATGTTGGGGTGTATAGGGAGGGAAGACAGGGTGTTGGGGTGTATAGGGAGGGAAGACAGGGTGTTGGGTGTATAGGGAGGGGAGACAGGGTGTTGGGGTGTATAGGGAGGGAAGACAGGGTGTTGGGTGTATAGGGAGGGAAGACAGGGTGTTGGATGTATAGGGAGGGGAGACAGGGTGTTGGGGTGTATAGGGAGGGGAGACAGGGTGTTGGGTGTATAGGGAGGGGTGACAGGGTGTTGAGTGTATAGGGAGGGAAGACAGGGTGTTTGGATGTATAGGGAGGGGAGACAGGGTGTTGGGTGTATAGGGAGGGGAGACAGGGTGTTGGGGTGTATAGGGAGGGGAGACAGGGTGTTGGGGTGTATAGGGAGGGAAGACAGGGTGTTGGGTGTATAGGGAGGGGAGACAGGGTGTTGGGGTGTATAGGGAGGGGAGACAGGGTGTTGGGGTGTATAGGGAGGGAAGACAGGGTGTTGGGTGTATAGGGAGGGGTGACAGGGTGTTGGGATGTATAGGGAGGGGAGACAGGGTGTTGGGGTGTATAGGGAGGGAAGACAGGGTGTTGGGTGTATAGGGAGGGAAGACAGGGTGTTGGGTGTATAGGGAGGGGAGACAGGGTGTTGGGGTGTATAGGGAGGGGAGACAGGGTGTTGGGGTGTATAGGGAGGGAAGACAGGGTGTTGGGTGTATAGGGAGGGAAGACAGGGTGTTGGGTGTATAGGGAGGGAAGACAGGGTGTTGGGTGTATAGGGAGGGGAGACAGGGTGTTGGGATGTATAGGGAGGGGAGACAGGGTGTTGGGTGTATAGGGAGGGAAGACAGGGTGTTGGGTGTATAGGGAGGGGAGACAGGGTGTTGGGATGTATAGGGAGGGAAGACAGGGTGTTGGGGTGTATAGGGAGGGGAGACAGGGTGTTGGGATGTATAGGGAGGGAAGACAGGGTGTTGGGATGTATAGGGAGGGGAGACAGGGTGTTGGGATGTATAGGGAGGGAAGACAGGGTGTTGGGGTGTATAGGGAGGGGTGACAGGATGTTGGGGTGTATAGAGACAGGATGTTGGGGTGTATAGGGAGTGGTGACAGGGTGTTGGGGTGTATATGGAGGGAAGACAGGGTGGTGGGGTGTATAGGGAGGGGTGACAGGATGTTGGGGTGTATAGGGAGGGGTGACAGGATTTTGGGGTGTATAGGGAGGGAAGACAGGGTGTTGGGTGTATAGGGAGGGGTGACAGGATGTTGGGGTGTATAGGGAGGGGTGACAGGATGTTGGGGTGTATAGGGAGGGGTGACAGGGTGTTGGGGTGTATAGGGAGGGGCGACAGGGTGTTGGGGTGTATAGGGAGGGGCGACAGGGTGTTGGGGTGTATAGGGAGGGGCGACAGGGTGTTGGGGTGTATAGGGAGGGAAGACAGGGTGTTGGGGTGTATAGGGAGGGAAGACAGGGTGTTGGGTGTATAGGGAGGGAAGACAGGGTGTTGGGGTGTATAGGGAGGGGCGACAGGGTGTTGGGGTGTATAGGGAGGGGCGACAGGGTGTTGGGGTGTATAGGGAGGGAAGACAGGGTGTTGGGGTGTATAGGGAGGGGCGACAGGGTGTTGGGGTGTATAGGGAGGGGCGACAGGGTGTTGGGGTGTATAGGGAGGGGCGACAGGATGTGGGGATGTATAGGGAGGGGAGAAGGGATGTTGGGGTGTATAGAGACAGGATGTTGGGGTGTATAGAGACAGGATGTTGGGGTGTATAGGGAGGGGTGACAGGGTGTTGGGGTGTATAGGGGGGGAAGACAGGGTGTTGGGTGTATAGGGAGGGGTGACAGGGTGTTGGGGTGTATAGGGAGGGGTGACAGGGTGTTGGGGTGTATAGGGAGGGCGACAGGGTGTTGGGGTGTATAGGGAGGGGTGACAGAATGTTGGGGTGTATAGGGAGGGAAGACAGGGTGTTGGGGTGTATAGGGAGGGAAGACAGGGTGTTGGGTGTATAGGGAGGGAAGACAGGGTGTTGGGTGTATAGGGAGGGGAGACAGGGTGTTGGGGTGTATAGGGAGGGGTGACAGAGTGTTGGGGTGTATAGGGAGGGGCGACAGGGTGTTGGGGTGTATAGGGAGGGGTGACAGGGTGTTGGGTGTATAGGGAGGGAAGACAGGGTGTTGGGGTGTATAGGGAGGGAAGACAGGGTGTTGGGTGTATAGGGAGGGAAGACAGGGTGTTGGGGTGTATAGGGAGGGGTGACAGGATGTTGGGGTGTATAGGGAGGGGTGACAGGATGTTGGGGTGTATAGGGAGGGGTGACAGGATTTTGGGGTGTATAGGGAGGGAAGACAGGGTGTTGGGGTGTATAGGGAGGGAAGACAGGGTGTTGGGGTGTATAGGGAGGGAAGACAGGGTGTTGGGGTGTATAGGGAGGGAAGACAGGGTGTTGGGATGTATAGGGAGGGGTGACAGGATTTTGGGGTGTATAGGGAGGGGTGACAGGATGTTGGGGTGTATAGGGAGGAAAGACAGGGTGTTGGGTGTATAGGGAGGGAAGACAGGGTGTTGGGATGTATAGGGAGGGAAGACAGGGTGTTGGGATGTATAGGGAGGGAAGACAGGGTGTTGGGTGTATAGGGAGGGAAGACAGGGTGTTGGGTGTATAGGGAGGGAAGACAGGGTGTTGGGGTGTATAGGAGGGGAGACAGGGTGTTGGGATGTATAGGGAGGGGTGACAGGGTGTTGGGATGTATAGGGAGGGGAGACAGGGTGTTGGGGTGTATAGGGAGGGAAGACAGGGTGTTGGGTGTATAGGGAGGGGAGACAGGGTGTTGGGATGTATAGGGAGGGAAGACAGGGTGTTGGGGTGTATAGGGAGGGAAGACAGGGTGTTGGGTGTATAGGGAGGGAAGACAGGGTGTTGGGTGTATAGGGAGGGAAGACAGGGTGTTGGGTGTATAGGGAGGGGAGACAGGGTGTTGGGTGTATAGGGAGGGGAGACAGGGTGTTGGGTGTATAGGGAGGGAAGACAGGGTGTTGGGGTGTATAGGGAGGGAAGACAGGGTGTTGGGATGTATAGGGAGGGAAGACAGGGTGTTGGGGTGTATAGGGAGGGAAGACAGGGTGTTGGGTGTATAGGGAGGGAAGACAGGGTGTTGGGTGTATAGGGAGGGGAGACAGGGTGTTGGGTGTATAGGGAGGGAAGACAGGGTGTTGGGATGTATAGGGAGGGAAGACAGGGTGTTGGGGTGTATAGGGAGGGAAGACAGGGTGTTGGGTGTATAGGGAGGGAAGACAGGGTGTTGGGTGTATAGGGAGGGGAGACTGGGTGTTTAGGTGTATAGGGAGGGAAGACAGGGTGTTGGGGTGTATAGGGAAGGGAGACAGGGTGTTGGGTGTATAGGGAGGGGTGACAGGGTGTTGGGGTGTATAGGGAGGGGTGACAGGGTGTTGGGGTGTATAGGGAGGGAAGACAGGGTGTTAGGGTGTATAGGGAGGGGTGACAGGATGTTGGGGTGTATAGGGAGGGAAGACAGGGTGTTGGGGTGTATAGGGAGGGAAGACAGGGTGTTGGGTGTATAGGGAGGGAAGACAGGGTGTTGGGATGTATAGGGAGGGGAGACAGGGTGTTGGGTGTATAGGGAGGGGAGACAGGGTGTTGGGGTGTATAGGGAGGGAAGACAGGGTGTTGGGTGTATAGGGAGGGAAGACAGGGTGTTGGGTGTATAGGGAGGGAAGACAGGGTGTTGGGGTGTATAGGGAGGGGAGACAGGGTGTATAGGGAGGGAAGACAGGGTGTTGGGATGTATAGGGAGGGAAGACAGGGTGTTGGGGTGTATAGGGAGGGAAGACAGGGTGTTGGGTGTATAGGGAGGGAAGACAGGGTGTTGGGGTGTATAGGGAGGGAAGACAGGGTGTTGGGGTGTATAGGGAGGGAAGACAGGGTGTTGGGTGTATAGGGAAGGGAGACAGGGTGTTGGGGTGTATAGGGAGGGAAGACAGGGTGTTGGGTGTATAGGGAGGGAAGACAGGGTGTTGGGGTGTATAGGGAGGGAAGACAGGGTGTTGGGTGTATAGGGAGGGGTGACAGGGTGTTGGGATGTATAGGGAGGGGAGACAGGGTGTTGGGTGTATAGGGAGGGGAGACAGGGTGTTGGGTGTATAGGGAGGGAAGACAGGGTGTTGGGTGTATAGGGAGGGGTGACAGGGTGTTGGGATGTATAGGGAGGGGAGACAGGGTGTTGGGGTGTATAGGGAGGGGAGACAGGGTGTTGGGGTGTATAGGGAGGGAAGACAGGGTGTTGGGTGTATAGGGAGGGGTGACAGGGTGTTGGGTGTATAGGGAGGGAAGACAGGGTGTTGGGTGTATAGGGAGGGGTGACAGGGTGTTGAGATGTATAGGGAGGGAAGACAGGGTGTTGGGGTGTATAGGGAGGGGAGACAGGGTGTTGGGGTGTATAGGGAGGGGAGACAGGGTGTTGGGGTGTATAGGGAGGGAAGACAGGGTGTTGGGGTGTATAGGGAGGGAAGACAAGGTGTTGGGATGTATAGGGAGGGGAGACGGGGTGGTGGGGTGTATAGGGAGGGGTGACAGGATGTTGGGGTGTATAGAGACAGGATGTTGGGGTGTATATAGACAGGATGTTGGGGTGTATAGGGAGGGGTGACAGGGTGTTGGGGTGTATAGGGAGGGAAGACAGGGTGTTGGGTGTATAGGGAGGGGTGACAGGATGTTGGGGTGTATAGGGAGGGGAGACAGGGTGTTGGGGTGTATAGGGAGGGGAGACAGGGTGTTGGGTGTATAGGGAGGGAAGACAGGGTGTTGGGTGTATAGGGAGGGGAGACAGGGTGTTGGGTGTATAGGGAGGGAAGACAGGGTGTTGGGTGTATAGGGAGGGGTGACAGGGTGTTGGGATGTATAGGGAGGGGAGACAGGGTGTTGGGGTGTATAGGGAGGGGAGACAGGGTGTTGGGGTGTATAGGGAGGGAAGACAGGGTGTTGGGTGTATAGGGAGGGGTGACAGGGTGTTGGGATGTATAGGGAGGGGAGACAGGGTGTTGGGTGTATAGGGAGGGGAGACAGGGTGTTGGGGTGTATAGGGAGGGAAGACAGGGTGTTGGGTGTATAGGGAGGGGAGACTGGGTGTTTAGGTGTATAGGGAGGGAAGACAGGGTGTTGGGGTGTATAGGGAGGGGAGACAGGGTGTTGGGGTGTATAGGGAGGGGAGACAGGGTGTTGGGTGTATAGGGAGGGAAGACAGGGTGTTGGGTGTATAGGGAGGGAAGACAGGGTGTTGGGTGTATAGGGAGGGGAGACAGGGTGTTGGGGTGTATAGGGAGGGAAGACAGTGTGTTGGGGTGTATAGGGAGGGAAGACAGGGTGTTGGGTGTATAGGGAGGGAAGACAGGGTGTTGGGGTGTATAGGGAGGGAAGACAGGGTGTTGGGGTGTATAGGGAGGGGTGACAGGGTGTTGGGGTGTATAGGGAGGGAAGACAGGGTGTTGGGTGTATAGGGAGGGGAGACTGGGTGTTTAGGTGTATAGGGAGGGAAGACAGGGTGTTGGGGTGTATAGGGAAGGGAGACAGGGTGTTGGGTGTATAGGGAGGGGTGACAGGGTGTTGGGGTGTATAGGGAGGGGTGACAGGGTGTTGGGGTGTATAGAGAGGGAAGACAGGGTGTTAGGGTGTATAGGGAGGGGTGACAGGATGTTGGGGTGTATAGGGAGGGAAGACAGGGTGTTGGGGTGTATAGGGAGGGAAGACAGGGTGTTGGGTGTATAGGGAGGGAAGACAGGGTTCTGGGGTGTATAGGGAGGGAAGACAGGGTGTTGGGTGTATAGGGAGGGAAGACAGGGTGTTGGGTGTATAGGGAGGGAAGACAGGGTGTTGGGGTGTATAGGGAGGGAAGACAGGGTGTTGGGGTGTATAGGGAGGGGTGACAGGGTGTTGGGGTGTATAGGGAGGGAAGACAGGGTGTTGGGGTGTATAGGGAGGGAAGACAGGGTGTTGGGGTGTATAGGGAGGGAAGACAGGGTGTTGGGGTGTATAGAGAGGGGTGACAGGGTGTTGGGGTGTATAGGGAGGGAAGACAGGGTGTTGGGGTGTATAGGGAGGGGTGACAGGGTATTGGGGTTTATAGGGAGGGGCAACAGGGTGTTGGGTGTATAGGGAGGGGTGACAGGGTGTTGGGGTGTATAGGGAGGGGTGACAGGGTGTATAGGGAGGGGAGACGGGATGTTGGGATGTATAGGGAGGGGTGACAGGGTGTTGGGGTGTATAGGGAGGGGTGACAGGGTGTTGGGATGTATAGGGAGGGGTGACAGGGTGTATAGGGAGGGGAGACGGGATGTTGGGATGTATAGGGAGGGGTGACAGGGTGTTGGGGTGTATAGGGAGGGGTGAGAGTGTTGGGGTGTATAGGGAGGGGCGAAGGGTGTTGGGGTGTATAGGGAGGGGCGACAGGATGTTGGGATGTATAGGGAGGGGAGAAGGGGTGTTGGGATGTATAGGGAGGGGTGACAGGATTTTGGGGTGTATAGGGAGGGAAGACAGGGTGTTGGGGTGTATAGGGAGGGGTAACAGGGTGTTGGGTGTATAGGGAGGGGTGACAGGATGTTGGGGTGTATAGGGAGGAAAGACAGGGTGTTGGGGTGTATAGGGAGGGAAGACAGGGTGTTGGGATGTATAGGGAGGGAAGACAGGGTGTTGGGGTGTATAGGGAGGGAAGACAGGGTGTTGGGGTGTATAGGGAGGGAAGACAGGGTGTTGGGTGTATAGGGAGGGAAGACAGGGTGTTGGGTGTATAGGGAGGGAAGACAGGGTGTTGGGATGTATAGGGAGGGAAGACAGGGTGTTGGGTGTATAGGGAGGGAAGACAGGGTGTTGGGTGTATAGGGAGGGAAGACAGGGTGTTGGGGTGTATAGGAGGGGAGACAGGGTGTTGGGATGTATAGGGAGGGGTGACAGGGTGTTGGGATGTATAGGGAGGGGAGACAGGGTGTTGGGGTGTATAGGGAGGGAAGACAGGGTGTTGGGTGTATAGGGAGGGGAGACAGGGTGTTGGGATGTATAGGGAGGGAAGACAGGGTATTGGGGTGTATAGGGAGGGAAGACAGGGTGTTGGGTGTATAGGGAGGGAAGACAGGGTGTTGGGTGTATAGGGAGGGAAGACAGGGTGTTGGGTGTATAGGGAGGGGAGACAGGGTGTTGGGTGTATAGGGAGGGGAGACAGGGTGTTGGGTGTATAGGGAGGGAAGACAGGGTGTTGGGGTGTATAGGGAGGGAAGACAGGGTGTTGGGATGTATAGGGAGGGAAGACAGGGTGTTGGGGTGTATAGGGAGGGAAGACAGGGTGTTGGGTGTATAGGGAGGGAAGACAGGGTGTTGGGTGTATAGGGAGGGAAGACAGGGTGTTGGGGTGTATAGGGAGGGGTGACAGGGTGTTGGGATTTATAGGGAGGGAAGACAGGGTGTTGGGGTGTATAGGGAGGGAAGACAGGGTGTTGGGTGTATAGGGAGGGAAGACAGGGTGTTGGGTGTATAGGGAGGGAAGACAGGGTGTTGGGTGTATAGGGAGGGGAGACAGGGTGTTGGGTGTATAGGGAGGGAAGACAGGGTGTTGGGATGTATAGGGAGGGAAGACAGGGTGTTGGGGTGTATAGGGAGGGAAGACAGGGTGTTGGGTGTATAGGGAGGGAAGACAGGGTGTTGGGTGTATAGGGAGGGGAGACTGGGTGTTTAGGTGTATAGGGAGGGAAGACAGGGTGTTGGGGTGTATAGGGAAGGGAGACAGGGTGTTGGGTGTATAGGGAGGGGTGACAGGGTGTTGGGGTGTATAGGGAGGGGTGACAGGGTGTTGGGGTGTATAGGGAGGGAAGACAGGGTGTTAGGGTGTATAGGGAGGGGTGACAGGATGTTGGGGTGTATAGGGAGGGAAGACAGGGTGTTGGGGTGTATAGGGAGGGAAGACAGGGTGTTGGGTGTATAGGGAGGGAAGACAGGGTGTTGGGATGTATAGGGAGGGGAGACAGGGTGTTGGGTGTATAGGGAGGGGAGACAGGGTGTTGGGGTGTATAGGGAGGGGAGACAGGGTGTATAGGGAGGGAAGACAGGGTGTTGGGATGTATAGGGAGGGAAGACAGGGTGTTGGGTGTATAGGGAGGGAAGACAGGGTGTTGGGTGTATAGGGAGGGAAGACAGGGTGTTGGGGTGTATAGGGAGGGGAGACAGGGTGTATAGGGAGGGAAGACAGGGTGTTGGGATGTATAGGGAGGGAAGACAGGGTGTTGGGGTGTATAGGGAGGGAAGACAGGGTGTTGGGTGTATAGGGAGGGAAGACAGGGTGTTAGGGTGTATAGGGAGGGAAGACAGGGTGTTGGGGTGTATAGGGAGGGAAGACAGGGTGTTGGGTGTATAGGGAAGGGAGACAGGGTGTTGGGGTGTATAGGGAGGGAAGACAGGGTGTTGGGTGTATAGGGAGGGAAGACAGGGTGTTGGGGTGTATAGGGAGGGAAGACAGGGTGTTGGGTGTATAGGGAGGGGTGACAGGGTGTTGGGATGTATAGGGAGGGGAGACAGGGTGTTGGGTGTATAGGGAGGGGAGACAGGGTGTTGGGTGTATAGGAAGGGAAGACAGGGTGTTGGGTGTATAGGGAGGGGTGACAGACAGGGTGTTGGGATGTATAGGGAGGGGAGACAGGGTGTTGGGGTGTATAGGGAGGGGAGACAGGGTTTTGGGGTGTATAGGGAGGGAAGACAGGGTGTTGGGTGTATAGGGAGGGGTGACAGGGTGTTGGGTGTATAGGGAGGGAAGACAGGGTGTTGGGTGTATAGGGAGGGGTGACAGGGTGTTGGGATGTATAGGGAGGGAAGACAGGGTGTTGGGGTGTATAGGGAGGGGAGACAGGGTGTTGGGGTGTATAGGGAGGGGAGACAGGGTGTTGGGGTGTATAGGGAGGGAAGACAGGGTGTTGGGGTGTATAGGGAGGGAAGACAGGGTGTTGGGATGTATAGGGAGGGGAGACAGGGTGGTGGGGTGTATAGGGAGGGGTGACAGGATGTTGGGGTGTATAGAGACAGGATGTTGGGGTGTATATAGACAGGATGTTGGGGTGTATAGGGAGGGGTGACAGGGTGTTGGGGTGTATAGGGAGGGAAGACAGGGTGATGGGTGTATAGGGAGGGGTGACAGGATGTTGGGGTGTATAGGGAGGGGAGACAGGGTGTTGGGGTGTATAGGGAGGGGAGACAGGGTGTTGGGTGTATAGGGAGGGAAGACAGGGTGTTGGGTGTATAGGGAGGGGAGACAGGTTGTTGGGTGTATAGGGAGGGAAGACAGGGTGTTGGGTGTATAGGGAGGGGTGACAGGGTGTTGGGATGTATAGGGAGGGGAGACAGGGTGTTGGGGTGTATAGGGAGGGGAGACAGGGTGTTGGGGTGTATAGGGAGGGAAGACAGGGTGTTGGGTGTATAGGGAGGGGTGACAGGGTGTTGGGATGTATAGGGAGGGGAGACAGGGTGTTGGGTGTATATGGAGGGGAGACAGGGTGTTGGGGTGTATAGGGAGGGAAGACAGGGTGTTGGGTGTATAGGGAGGGGAGACTGGGTGTTTAGGTGTATAGGGAGGGAAGACAGGGTGTTGGGGTGTATAGGGAGGGGAGACAGGGTGTTGGGGTGTATAGGGAGGGGAGACAGGGTGTTGGGTGTATAGGGAGGGAAGACAGGGTGTTGGGTGTATAGGGAGGGAAGACAGGGTGTTGGGTGTATAGGGAGGGGAGACAGGGTGTTGGGGTGTATAGGGAGGGAAGACAGGGTGTTGGGGTGTATAGGGAGGGAAGACAGGGTGTTGGGTGTATAGGGAGGGAAGACAGGGTGTTGGGGTGTATAGGGAGGGAAGACAGGGTGTTGGGGTGTATAGGGAGGGGTGACAGGGTGTTGGGGTGTATAGGGAGGGAAGACAGGGTGTTGGGTGTATAGGGAGGGGAGACTGGGTGTTTAGGTGTATAGGGAGGGAAGACAGGGTGTTGGGGTGTATAGGGAAGGGAGACAGGGTGTTGGGTGTATAGGGAGGGGTGACAGGGTGTTGGGGTGTATAGGGAGGGGTGACAGGGTGTTGGGATGTATAGAGAGGGAAGACAGGGTGTTGGGGTGTATAGGGAGGGAAGACAGGGTGTTGGGGTGTATAGGGAGGGAAGACAGGGTGTTGGGTGTATAGGGAGGGAAGACAGGGTGTTGGGTGTATAGGGAGGGAAGACAGGGTGTTGGGATGTATAGGGAGGGAAGACAGGGTGTTGGGTGTATAGGGAGGGAAGACAGGGTGTTGGGTGTATAGGGAGGGAAGACAGGGTGTTGGGGTGTATAGGAGGGGAGACAGGGTGTTGGGATGTATAGGGAGGGGTGACAGGGTGTTGGGGTGTATAGGGAGGGAAGACAGGGTGTTGGGTGTATAGGGAGGGGAGACAGGGTGTTGGGATGTATAGGGAGGGGAGACAGGGTGTTGGGGTGTATAGGGAGGGAAGACAGGGTGTTGGGTGTATAGGGAGGGGAGACAGGGTGTTGGGATGTATAGGGAGGGAAGACAGGGTATTGGGGTGTATAGGGAGGGAAGACAGGGTGTTGGGTGTATAGGGAGGGGAGACAGGGTGTTGGGTGTATAGGGAGGGGAGACAGGGTGTTGGGTGTATAGGGAGGGAAGACAGGGTGTTGGGGTGTATAGGGAGGGAAGACAGGGTGTTGGGATGTATAGGGAGGGAAGACAGGGTGTTGGGGTGTATAGGGAGGGAAGACAGGGTGTTGGGTGTATAGGGAGGGAAGACAGGGTGTTGGGTGTATAGGGAGGGAAGACAGGGTGTTGGGGTGTATAGGGAGGGGTGACAGGGTGTTGGGATTTATAGGGAGGGAAGACAGGGTGTTGGGGTGTATAGGGAGGGAAGACAGGGTGTTGGGTGTATAGGGAGGGAAGACAGGGTGTTGGGTGTATAGGGAGGGAAGACAGGGTGTTGGGTGTATAGGGAGGGGAGACAGGGTGTTGGGTGTATAGGGAGGGAAGACAGGGTGTTGGGATGTATAGGGAGGGAAGACAGGGTGTTGGGGTGTATAGGGAGGGAAGACAGGGTGTTGGGTGTATAGGGAGGGAAGACAGGGTGTTGGGTGTATAGGGAGGGGAGACTGGGTGTTTAGGTGTATAGGGAGGGAAGACAGGGTGTTGGGGTGTATAGGGAAGGGAGACAGGGTGTTGGGTGTATAGGGAGGGGTGACAGGGTGTTGGGGTGTATAGGGAGGGGTGACAGGGTGTTGGGGTGTATAGGGAGGGAAGACAGGGTGTTAGGGTGTATAGGGAGGGGTGACAGGATGTTGGGGTGTATAGGGAGGGAAGACAGGGTGTTGGGGTGTATAGGGAGGGAAGACAGGGTGTTGGGTGTATAGGGAGGGAAGACAGGGTGTTGGGATGTATAGGGAGGGGAGACAGGGTGTTGGGTGTATAGGGAGGGGAGACAGGGTGTTGGGGTGTATAGGGAGGGAAGACAGGGTGTTGGGTGTATAGGGAGGGAAGACAGGGTGTTGGGTGTATAGGGAGGGAAGACAGGGTTTTGGGGTGTATAGGGAGGGGAGACAGGGTGTATAGGGAGGGAAGACAGGGTGTTGGGATGTATAGGGAGGGAAGACAGGGTGTTGGGGTGTATAGGGAGGGAAGACAGGGTGTTGGGTGTATAGGGAGGGAAGACAGGGTGTTAGGGTGTATAGGGAGGGAAGACAGGGTGTTGGGGTGTATAGGGAGGGAAGACAGGGTGTTGGGTGTATAGGGAAGGGAGACAGGGTGTTGGGGTGTATAGGGAGGGAAGACAGGGTGTTGGGTGTATAGGGAGGGAAGACAGGGTGTTGGGGTGTATAGGGAGGGAAGACAGGGTGTTGGGTGTATAGGGAGGGGTGACAGGGTGTTGGGATGTATAGGGAGGGGAGACAGGGTGTTGGGTGTATAGGGAGGGGAGACAGGGTGTTGGGTGTATAGGAAGGGAAGACAGGGTGTTGGGTGTATAGGGAGGGGTGACAGACAGGGTGTTGGGATGTATAGGGAGGGGAGACAGGGTGTTGGGGTGTATAGGGAGGGGAGACAGGGTGTTGGGGTGTATAGGGAGGGAAGACAGGGTGTTGGGTGTATAGGGAGGGGTGACAGGGTGTTGGGTGTATAGGGAGGGAAGACAGGGTGTTGGGTGTATAGGGAGGGGTGACAGGGTGTTGGGATGTATAGGGAGGGAAGACAGGGTGTTGGGGTGTATAGGGAGGGGAGACAGGGTGTTGGGGTGTATAGGGAGGGGAGACAGGGTGTTGGGGTGTATAGGGAGGGAAGACAGGGTGTTGGGGTGTATAGGGAGGGAAGACAGGGTGTTGGGATGTATAGGGAGGGGAGACAGGGTGGTGGGGTGTATAGGGAGGGGTGACAGGATGTTGGGGTGTATAGAGACAGGATGTTGGGGTGTATATAGACAGGATGTTGGGGTGTATAGGGAGGGAAGACAGGGTGTTGGGATGTATAGGGAGGGGAGACAGGGTGTTGGGGTGTATAGGGAGGGGAGACAGGGTGTTGGGGTGTATAGGGAGGGGAGACAGGGTGTTGAGGTGTATAGGGAGGGAAGACAGGGTGTTGGGTGTATAGGGAGGGGTGACAGGGTGTTGGGATGTATAGGGAGGGGAGACAGGGTGTTGGGTGTATAGGGAGGGGAGACAGGGTGTTGGGGTGTATAGGGAGGGAAGACAGGGTGTTGGGTGTATAGGGAGGGGAGACTGGGTGTTTAGGTGTATAGGGAGGGAAGACAGGGTGTTGGGGTGTATAGGGAGGGGAGACAGGGTGTTGGGGTGTATAGGGAGGGGAGACAGGGTGTTGGGTGTATAGGGAGGGAAGACAGGGTGTTGGGTGTATAGGGAGGGAAGACAGGGTGTTGGGTGTATAGGGAGGGGAGACAGGGTGTTGGGGTGTATAGGGAGGGAAGACAGGGTGTTGGGGTGTATAGGGAGGGAAGACAGGGTGTTGGGTGTATAGGGAGGGAAGACAGGGTGTTGGGGTGTATAGGGAGGGAAGACAGGGTGTTGGGGTGTATAGGGAGGGGTGACAGGGTGTTGGGGTGTATAGGGAGGGAAGACAGGGTGTTGGGTGTATAGGGAGGGGAGACTGGGTGTTTAGGTGTATAGGGAGGGAAGACAGGGTGTTGGGGTGTATAGGGAAGGGAGACAGGGTGTTGGGTGTATAGGGAGGGGTGACAGGGTGTTGGGGTGTATAGGGAGGGGTGACAGGGTGTTGGGGTGTATAGAGAGGGAAGACAGGGTGTTAGGGTGTATAGGGAGGGGTGACAGGATGTTGGGGTGTATAGGGAGGGAAGACAGGGTGTTGGGGTGTATAGGGAGGGAAGACAGGGTGTTGGGTGTATAGGGAGGGAAGACAGGGTTCTGGGGTGTATAGGGAGGGAAGACAGGGTGTTGGGTGTATAGGGAGGGAAGACAGGGTGTTGGGTGTATAGGGAGGGAAGACAGGGTGTTGGGGTGTATAGGGAGGGAAGACAGGGTGTTGGGGTGTATAGGGAGGGGTGACAGGGTGTTGGGGTGTATAGGGAGGGAAGACAGGGTGTTGGGGTGTATAGGGAGGGAAGACAGGGTGTTGGGGTGTATAGGGAGGGAAGACAGGGTGTTGGGGTGTATAGAGAGGGGTGACAGGGTGTTGGGGTGTATAGGGAGGGAAGACAGGGTGTTGGGGTGTATAGGGAGGGGTGACAGGGTATTGGGGTGTATAGGGAGGGGCGACAGGGTGTTGGGTGTATAGGGAGGGGTGACAGGGTGTTGGGGTGTATAGGGAGGGGTGACAGGGTGTATAGGGAGGGGAGACGGGATGTTGGGATGTATAGGGAGGGGTGACAGGGTGTTGGGGTGTATAGGGAGGGGTGACAGGGTGTTGGGATGTATAGGGAGGGGTGACAGGGTGTATAGGGAGGGGAGACGGGATGTTGGGATGTATAGGGAGGGGTGACAGGGTGTTGGGGTGTATAGGGAGGGGTGAGAGTGTTGGGGTGTATAGGGAGGGGCGAAGGGTGTTGGGGTGTATAGGGAGGGGCGACAGGATGTTGGGATGTATAGGGAGGGGAGAAGGGATGTTGGGATGTATAGGGAGGGAAGACAGGATGTATAGGGAGGGAAGACAGGATGTTGGGGTGTATAGGGGGGGAGAAGGGATGTTGGGATGTATAGGGAGAGGAGAAGGGATGTTGGGATGTATAGGGAGGGGAGACGGGATGTTGGGGTGTATAGGGAGGGGAGAAGGGATGTTGGGATATATAGGGAGGGGAGAAGGGATGTTGGGATGTATAGGGAGGGGAGACGGTATGTTGGGGTGTATAGGGAGGGGAGAAGGGATGTTGGGATGTATAGGGAGGGGAGACAGGATGTTGGGGTGTATAGGGAGGGGTGACGGGATGTTGGGGTGTATAGGGAGGGGAGAAGGGATGTTGGGATGTATAGGGAGGGAAGACAGGGTTTATAGAGAGGGGAGACGGGGTGTTGGGATGTATAGGGAGGGAAGACAGGGTGTATAGTGATGGAAGACAGGATGTATAGGGAGGGAAGACAGGATGTTGGGGTGTATAGGGAGGGGAGAAGGGATGTTGGGATGTATAGGGAGGGGAGAAGGGATGTTGGGATGTATAGGGAGGGGAGAAGGGATGTTGGGGTGTATAGGGAGGGAAGACAGGGTGTATAGAGAGGGGAGACGGGGTGTTGGGATGTATAGGGAGGGAAGACAGGGTGTATAGGGAGGGGAGACGGGATGTTGGGGTGTATAGGGAGGGAAGACAGGATGTATAGGGAGGGGAGATGGGATGTTGGGATGTATAAGGAGGGGAGAAGGGATGATGGGGTGTATAGGGAGGGGAGACAGGATGTTGGGATGTATAGGGAGGGGAGAAGGGATGTTGGGATGTATAGGGAGGGAAGACAGGGTGTTGGGTGTATAGGGAGGGGAGACTGGGTGTTTAGGTGTATAGGGAGGGAAGACAGGGTGTTGGGGTGTATAGGGAAGGGAGACAGGGTGTTGGGTGTATAGGGAGGGGTGACAGGGTGTTGGGGTGTATAGGGAGGGGTGACAGGGTGTTGGGGTGTATAGAGAGGGAAGACAGGGTGTTAGGGTGTATAGGGAGGGGTGACAGGATGTTGGGGTGTATAGGGAGGGAAGACAGGGTGTTGGGGTGTATAGGGAGGGAAGACAGGGTGTTGGGTGTATAGGGAGGGAAGACAGGGTTCTGGGGTGTATAGGGAGGGAAGACAGGGTGTTGGGTGTATAGGGAGGGAAGACAGGGTGTTGGGTGTATAGGGAGGGAAGACAGGGTGTTGGGGTGTATAGGGAGGGAAGACAGGGTGTTGGGGTGTATAGGGAGGGGTGACAGGGTGTTGGGGTGTATAGGGAGGGAAGACAGGGTGTTGGGGTGTATAGGGAGGGAAGACAGGGTGTTGGGGTGTATAGGGAGGGAAGACAGGGTGTTGGGGTGTATAGAGAGGGGTGACAGGGTGTTGGGGTGTATAGGGAGGGAAGACAGGGTGTTGGGGTGTATAGGGAGGGGTGACCGGGTATTGGGGTGTATAGGGAGGGGCGACAGGGTGTTGGGTGTATAGGGAGGGGTGACAGGGTGTTGGGGTGTATAGGGAGGGGTGACAGGGTGTATAGGGAGGGGAGACGGGATGTTGGGATGTATAGGGAGGGGTGACAGGGTGTTGGGGTGTATAGGGAGGGGTGACAGGGTGTTGGGATGTATAGGGAGGGGTGACAGGGTGTATAGGGAGGGGAGACGGGATGTTGGGATGTATAGGGAGGGGTGACAGGGTGTTGGGGTGTATAGGGAGGGGTGAGAGTGTTGGGGTGTATAGGGAGGGGCGAAGGGTGTTGGGGTGTATAGGGAGGGGCGACAGGATGTTGGGATGTATAGGGAGGGGAGAAGGGATGTTGGGATGTATAGGGAGGGAAGACAGGATGTATAGGGAGGGAAGACAGGATGTTGGGGTGTATAGGGGGGGAGAAGGGATGTTGGGATGTATAGGGAGAGGAGAAGGGATGTTGGGATGTATAGGGAGGGGAGACGGGATGTTGGGGTGTATAGGGAGGGGAGAAGGGATGTTGGGATATATAGGGAGGGGAGAAGGGATGTTGGGATGTATAGGGAGGGGAGACGGTATGTTGGGGTGTATAGGGAGGGGAGAAGGGATGTTGGGATGTATAGGGAGGGGAGACAGGATGTTGGGGTGTATAGGGAGGGGTGACGGGATGTTGGGGTGTATAGGGAGGGGAGAAGGGATGTTGGGATGTATAGGGAGGGAAGACAGGGTTTATAGAGAGGGGAGACGGGGTGTTGGGATGTATAGGGAGGGAAGACAGGGTGTATAGTGAGGGAAGACAGGATGTATAGGGAGGGAAGACAGGATGTTGGGGTGTATAGGGAGGGGAGAAGGGATGTTGGGATGTATAGGGAGGGGAGAAGGGATGTTGGGATGTATAGGGAGGGGAGAAGGGATGTTGGGGTGTATAGGGAGGGAAGACAGGGTGTATAGAGAGGGGAGACGGGGTGTTGGGATGTATAGGGAGGGAAGACAGGGTGTATAGGGAGGGGAGACGGGATGTTGGGGTGTATAGGGAGGGAAGACAGGATGTATAGGGAGGGGAGATGGGATGTTGGGATGTATAAGGAGGGGAGAAGGGATGATGGGGTGTATAGGGAGGGGAGACAGGGTGTTGGGTGTATAGGGAGGGGAGAAGGGATGTTGGGATGTATAGGGAGGGGAGAAGGGGTGTTGGGATGTATAGGGAGGGAAGACGGGATGTTGGGGTGTATAGGGAGGGGAGAAGGGATGTTGGGATGTATAGGGAGGGGAGAAGGGATGTTGGGGTGTATAGGGAGGGAAGACAGGGTGTATAGGGAGGGGAGAAGGGATGTTGGGGTGTATAGGGAGGGGAGACGGGGTGTTGGGATGTATATGGAGGGAAGACAGGATGTATAGGGAGGGGAGAAGGGATATTGGGATGTATAGGGAGGGGAGAAGGGATGTTGGGATGTATAGGGAGGGGAGACGGGATGTTGGGGTGTATAGGGAGGGGAGAAGGGATGTTGGGGTGTATAGGGAGGGAAGACAGGATGTATAGGGAGGGGAGACGGGATGTTGGGGTGTATAGGGAGGGAAGACAGGATGTATAGGGAGGGGAGAAGGGATGTTGGGATGTATAGGGAGGGGAGAAGGGATGATGGGATGTATAGGGAGGGGAGACGGGATGTTGGGGTGTATAGGGAGGGGAGAAGGGATGTTGGGGTGTATAGGGAGGGAAGACAGGGTGTATAGAGAGGGGAGACGGGGTGCTGGGATGTATAGGGAGGGAAGACATGATGTATAGGGAGGGGAGAAGGGATGTTGGGGTGTATAGGGAGGGAAGACAGGGTGTATAGGGAGGGGAGACGGGATGTTGGGGTGTATAGGGAGGGAAGACAGGATGTTGGGGTGTATAGGGAGGGGAGACGGGATGTTGGGGTGTATAGGAAGGGAGAAGGGATGTTGGGATGTATAGGGAGGGGAGACAGGGTGTTGGGATGTATAGGGAGGGGAGACGGGATGTTGGGATGTATAGGAGGGGAGACAGGATGTTGGGGTGTATAGGGAGGGGAGAAGGGATGTTGGGATGTATAGGGAGGGGAGACAGGATGTTGGGATGTATAGGGAGGGGAGACGGGATGTTGGGATGTATAGGAGGGGAGACAAGATGTTGGGGTGTATAGGAGGGGAGAAGGGATGTTGGGATGTATAGGGAGGGGAGATAGGGTGTATAGGGAGGGGAGACGGGATGTTGGGATGTATAGGGAGGGAAGACAGGATGTATAGGGAGGGGAGAAGGGATGTTGGGGTGTATAGGGAGGGGAGACGGGATGTTGGGGTGTATAGGGAGGGAAGAAGGGATGTTGGGGTGTATAGGGAGGGAAGACAGGGTGTATAGGGAGGGGAGACAGGATGTTGGGATGTATAGGGAGGGGAGACAGGATGTTGGGGTGTATAGGAGGGGAGACGGGATGTTGGGGTGTATAGGAGGGGAGACAGGATGTTGGGGTGTATAGGGAGGGAAGACAGGATGTATAGGGAGGGGAGAAGGGATGTTGGGGTGTATAGGGAGGGAAGACAGGGTGTATAGGGAGGGGAGACGGGATGTTGGGATGTATAGGGAGGGAAGACAGGGTGTATAGGGAGGGGAGAAGGGATGTTGGCATGTATAGGGAGGGTAGAAGGGATGTTGGTGTGTATAGGGAGGGGAGAAGGGATGTTGGCATGTATAGGGAGGGTAGAAGGGATGTTGGTGTGTATAGGGAGGGGAGAAGGGATGTTGGGATGTATAGGGAGGGGAGAAGGGATGTTGGGGTGTATAGGGAGGGGAGACAGGATGTTGGGATGTATAGGGAGGGGAGACAGGATGTTGGGGTGTATAGGGAGGGGAGACAGGATGATGGGGTGTATAGGGAGGGGAGAATGGATGATGGGGTGTATAGGGAGGGGAGAATGGATGATGGGGTGTATAGGGAGGGGAGAAGGGATGTTGGGATGTATAGGGAGGGGAGACAGGATGTTGGGGTGTATAGGGAGGGGAGAATGGATGATGGGGTGTATAGGGAGGGGAGAAGGGATGTTGGGATGTATAGGAGGGGAGACAGGATGATGGGGTGTATAGGGAGTGGAGAATGGATGATGGGGTGTATAGGGAGGGGAGAAGGGATGTTGGGATGTATAGGAGGGGAGAAGGGATGTTGGGGTGTATAGGGAGGGGAGAAGGGATGTTGGCATGTATAGGGAGGGGAGACAGGATGTTGGGGTGTATAGGGAGGGGAGAATGGATGATGGGGTGTATAGGGAGGGGAGAAGGGATGTCGGGGTGTATAGGAGGGGAGACAGGATGTTGGGGTGTATAGGGATGGGAGAATGGATGATGGGGTGTATAGGGAGGGGAGAAGGGATGTTGGGGTGTATAGGGATGGGAGAATGGATTATGGGGTGTATAGGGAGGGGAGAATGGATGATGGGGTGTATAGGGAGGGGAGAATGGATGTTGGGATGTATAGGGAGGGGAGAATGGATGTTGGGATGTATAGGGAGGGGAGAAGGGATGTTAGTGTATAGGGAGGGGAGAAGGGATGTTGGTGTGTATAGGGAGGGGAGAAGGGATGTTGGGATGTATAGGGAGGGGAGACAGGATGTTGGGGTGTATAGGGAGGGGAGAATGGATGATGGGGTGTATAGGGAGGGGAGAAGGGATGTTGGGATGTATAGGGAGGGGATAATGGATGTTGGGATGTATAGGGAGGGGAGAAGGGATGTTAGTGTATAGGGAGGGGAGAAGGGATGTTGGTGTGTATAGGGAGGGGAGAAGGGATGTTGGGATGTATAGGGAGGGGAGACAGGATGTTGGGGTGTATAGGGAGGGGAGAATGGATGATGGGGTGTATAGGGAGGGGAGAAGGGATGTTGGGGTGTATAGGGAGGGGAGAATGGATGATGGGGTGTATAGGGAGGGGAGAAGGGATGTTGGGATGTATAGGGAGGGGAGACAGGATGTTGGGGTGTATAGGGAGGGGAGAATGGATGATGGGGTGTATAGGGAGGGGAGAATGAATGATGGGGTGTATAGGGAGGGGAGAATGGATGATGGGGTGTATAGGGAGGGGAGAAGGGATGTTGGGATGTATAGGGAGGGGAGACAGGATGTTGGGGTGTATAGGGAGGGGAGACAGGATGTTGGGATGTATAGGGAGGGGAGATAGGATGTTGGGATGTATAGGGAGGGGAGACAGGATGATGGGGTGTATAGGGAGGGGAGAATGGATGATGGGGTGTATAGGGAGGGGAGACGGGATGTTGGTGTGTATAGGGAGGGGAGAAGGGATGTTGGTGTGTATAGGGAGGGGAGACGGGATGTTGGGGTGTATAGGGAGGGGAGATAGGATGTTGGGATGTATAGGGAGGGGAGAAGGGATGTTGGTGTGTATAGGGAGGGGAGAAGGGATGTTGGTGTGTATAGGGAGGGGAGAAGGGATGTTGGGATGTATAGGGAGGGAAGACAGGGTGTATAGGGAGGGGAGAAGGGATGTTGGGATATATAGGGAGGGGAGACAGGATGTTAGGGTGTAAAGGGAGGGGAGAATGGATGATGGGGTGTATAGGGAGGGGAGAAGGGATGTTGGGGTGTATAGGAGGGGAGACAGGATGTTGGGGTGTATAGGGAGGGGAGAATAAATGATGGGGTGTATAGGGAGGGGAGAATGGATGATGGGGTGTATAGGGAGGGGAGAAGGGATGTTGGGATGTATAGGGAGGGGAGACAGGATGTTGGGATGTATAGGTAGGGGAGAAGGGATGTTGGGATGTATAGGTAGGGGAGAAGGGGTGTTGGGATGTATAGGGAGGGGAGACAGGATGTTGGGATGTATAGGGAGGGGAGATAGGATGTTGGGATGTATAGGGAGGGGAGTTAGGATGTTGGGATATATAGGGAGGGGAGATAGGATGTTGGAATGTATAGGGAGGGGAGAAGGGATGTTGGGATGTATAGGGAGGGGAGAAGGGATGTTGGTGTGTATAGGGAGGGGAGAATGGATGATGGGGTGTATAGGGAGGGGAGAAGGGATGTTGGGATGTATAGGGAGGGGAGACAGGATGTTGGGGTGTATAGGGAGGGGAGAAGGGATGTTGGGATGTATAGGGAGGGGAGAAGGGATGTTGGGATGTATAGGGAGGGGAGACAGGATGTTGGGGTGTATAGGAGGGGAGAAGGGGTGTTGGGATGTATAGGGAGGGGAGACAGGATATTGGGGTGTATAGGGAGGGGAGACAGGATGTTGGGATGTATAGGGAGGGGAGAAGGGATGTTGGGATGTATAGGGAGGGGAGAAGGGATGTTGGTGTGTATAGGGCGGGGAGAAGGGATGTTGAGGTGTATAGGGAGGGGAGAAGGGATGTTGGTGTGTATAGGGAGGGGAGAAGGGATGTTGGTGTGTATAGGGAGGGGAGAAGGGGTGTTGGTGTGTATAGGGAGGGGAGAAGGGATGTTGGTGTGTATAGGGAGGGGAGAAGGGGTGTTGGGGTGTATAGGGAGGGGAGAAGGGGTGTTGGGGTGTATAGGTAGGGGAGAAGGGGTGTTGGGGTGTATAGGGAGGGGAGAAGTGGTGTTGGGGTGTATAGGGAGGGGAGCAGGGATGTATTGTCATGGAACAGAAATACCCCTGTCTCCCTTTTCTGTTCAGCCCCCCTCTCCCTTGGCCGTTCCCCCTGCTAGCTGCACTAGGATGTCACTTTCCTTGCAGTTCTCTCTCAGTGCAGATGGAATGGATACATTAAGTAGCCTTTTTCCTTCCAAGCTGTCACACCCCTGGTTGCTCTGGCAACTTCTCCAGTCCTCCAGTTAATGGACTTTCCCATTTTCTCCCCTGTCATTTTGCTGACAGTAGTGCAGTCTCACTCCATTTTAGTGTGACCCTTGCCCCTCACTTCCTTTTCCACCATTACCTCTGGATGAGTGAGCACTGCTGTAAACTCCTGTATGGTAGGATTATCTTTTCACCTGCTCTTAACTACAAGGCACCCACAGAGAGACACTATTCATACTGTCGCGGCCGAGTTTATTCTTACATTTGCCCGGTCTTGGCCGCGACAGTAGCCGGGCGCGCCGGGGTGTCCCGTGCGCGCGCCGAAGCCTCGGAGGAGCGGTCCTCCGATCGGGGCTTCCCCCTCCCCTCTCCGGGTCCGCCGGGTCCCCCGGAACCCCCCACCGCCGTCCCCCACATCGCGGGACACCAGGGCTCCCTCGGGGAGCCCTGGGCACGCGCGCATGGGGCGCAGGCACCCGATGAAGCGTGACTGCGCATCGGTGACGCGCGGCACGCCGAGGGGATTTGGGTAGCAAGCCGGGAAATCTCCCGGCTTGCGGAACTAGCTCACTAAGAATAAAACGTGTCGCCAGTGTACATCAACATCTCTTCACAAGTGCCTGTATTTTATGCTACTTTCCCCAAATAAAGTAAGAAAAGAAACAGAACTTGTTGTGCTTGGAAAAGAGGGCGAGTTGACACTATCTGAGCTAAATCATCTTACACATGACCCCTGGCTTCCAGAATAGTGAAAAGATAGCGTGTGCCTTACAGACACTTACAGGAGCTGCTACTCCAGACTCCATGATAAAACAGAGCAGTCTCTGCAGACAAGAAGTAGCTCAAACTGCGCAGCAGCTTTGCAAACAAACAGTGCTTCTTACACAAAACCTAATGCCTTTCTCTGTCTGAGTTCACCCTCTGCACAGCCCCATAGTGAGGAGCCACCATCTCACCTACCCCTGCGCACGTCCCCACGGCTAGCGCCATCAAGGGCCACGCCACCGGACACCCGCCAGAACACGGGTCAGAGCCACCGGACACCTGTGAGTACAGCTACCCCAACGCTGAACGCTGCAGGACACCGCTCGGCATCATCTGAGACAGTCGCCCATCGCTGACACAGGTAAAAGCCCGCACGCCACACGCACTGGCTAAAGGCCTACACACACCTACAGCATGGCAGAACTCAGAGCCTCACCAGATATCAGACAGGAAAGCGATCACTCAGACACAGAGACCGCTGCGCAACTGCAACAGGCACAGGCAGAGGCAAGGCCCAAACAGACAGTCACACTGACACAAAAGGCCCGCGAAAAATATGAGACTGACATTGAAGCGCACCGCGCTAAATTAGAGTTGGCCTGGAACACTACCACACTTGGGATACGCAATGTCGCCGCCGCTGGCAATTCTGTACAACAGCTCGAGCAGGCAATAACTCAATTAAAGATAGACCACTTATGCTATCAAGGGCTGTCGGAGGCATACGTCACTTACCTGGCCAGGGCTAACACCGGCGAAAGCCTGCATGAAAGGGACTTACAGCATAACATTGACTTGACACGTGACAGCCGCGTGCGAACCTCTATCACGGAAGCCGAGAGTAAGAGGAAAGACCTTTTGCTGGAGACCGCATCGCAGCGCTCGAGCACATCCAGACACTCATCAAGGTCAGCAAGATCAGCGCAATCTCACGTGTCTAGCGCAAGCGCAAACGCCACCAAGGCACGAGCCACCGCAGAGGCCGCACGTGCCAGGGCCGCATACGCTCAGAAAGATGCAGTCATGAAACTAAAAAGGGCAGAGGTGGACGTCAACCTAGAGGCCCTAAATCAAGAAAGGGAAGCTGCTGCCGCCATAGCCCAAGCTGAAGTCCTAGAAGCAGCCGCGAGACAGGATGGCGGGGAGCAACCGTACAGACGGATTGCCTCAGAGAATCCAGCCCAACGCACTGAAGACTACGTAAAGAGCCTCTTCAGTGTAAACACTAGCGCGCCATATCAACACGGAGGGAGTGACTCCCCAGACACCGAAGACTTGCTAGGTCCACGTGGAGAAGACGCTGTTCCTTCAATGGTACATGCTGCCTGGGATAGCCACAGCCGCAACAGTGATCCACACGCCAGCGCGCACACGGGTGCACTACAACAGGCTCGCCATCCAGGTACACCCACACGGGAAAACACAGCCCCTCACACCGACCAGCAGTCATCACGCGTCCACGCCAAGGAAGAGGCGACCGCACAGACCCTCCCAGCAACTACCTCAGAACGGGACAAACACTCCGATGCCTCAGGTCTGACAGACATAGTCAAGTACATGATCCGGCGTGACCTGGTGCAAGCAGGACTCACCAGATTCGACGACTGCCCTGAGAACTACCGGACGTGGAAGTTCACGTTCAAAGACGCAATCAACAGCTTGGACTTCTCAGCGAGGGAAGAGCTCAACCTGCTATTCAAGTTCCTGGGGAACGAATCCAGAGGGCACGCGAATAGACTGCAGGCGGCAAACGCGCACCAACCCCAAGTAGGTCTTGACCTAGTGTGGGATAGGCTATAAGAGTCCTACGGCAGCCCGAAGCAGTCGAGGATTCGCTCTTCAAAAGAGTCGACAGCTTCCCCAAGATCACAACCAAAGACTACTCGAAGTTATGAGAGCTCGGGGACCTGCTGCAAGAACTGTTTCCTTAATAGGACTCAACGTCCTAGACTCAGCTCGTGGAGTGAGACCCATCCTGGAGAAGCTACCCTTCAACCTCCAAGAAAAATGGATCTCACGAGGCTCCAAATACAAAAGGGAGAAGCAAGTCGTCTATCCCCCATTCTCAGTTTTCTTGAGCTTCATTCGCGAAGCAGCAAGGACGAGGAACGACCCCAGCTTCATCTTAGCTTCATCTTGGCTATCTCCAAGTGATCGAAGGGCCAAGTGAAGAGAAAAGACAAGGTCATAGCCCTGAGGTCAACAAAAACATCCTTGCATCGGGGGGTTGTGACAATGGCCTAGGATGCTTAGCGGTTCAGATAACCAAGGATGACGAGTCGACTCCACTGAATGAAGAAAGTAACCTCCCAAAGGTGACCGACAAAGGGGTCATCCAAAAGACAATAAATAATCAGACGATCCTCTCGCGAGCAATGGCACGGCTAGGACGTACAGTCGTTCCTCTCCACAGAGTATCCAGCGATAAAGCAGCCAGCTGTCACGGCCGGCATAACCGCAAAAGATTGCGCCCTACAGGTGAAGCCACAGTGTCAAAAAGACTGTCCTCTCACACGTCTAAAAAAAGACAATCTCATAAAGGGATTTACTAGGGCAAAAGAGACTGTTTTTCGTCATGTCCAAGGAGAGAACCACCTCCTGAGGGCAGTCAACAAAGAGACACAAAAGCGTTTCACCAAACTACGGGGAGATGTTCTCGTGCAAGAGGAATGCACCAATGACCTATGGTGCACAGCGTTCCAGACAACAAGGAACGATGACAAGCAAACACCATCAAGGGAAGATAGAGGATTCGCGAAGTTAACAGTCAAGGAGCTCTCTAAAGACGGACTAAGCAGTTGGGTGACTCCGCTACCATTCCATTTACCAAAAGGACGCCTCCCGAACAATGGAGAACCTGCCATCCTTCGGCTCACTTCGCTCTGCCGCAACCCACAAAGGGAGCCGGAGACCAAGAATCAAATTGTGGTCTTCACGCGGAAGAGATTCCTTAGCGGACACGCAGAACCAGCGTCTTCACTGAAGGAAGGTAAAAAATGCCGGCACCTCCCATCATCTGGTGTCCACCACCGTCACAAACCCAGCCAGGTCTGGATAACGTTCAACTCCAATGCTCGGCACCAGGAAGCTTCTCCAAACGGGGCACTACTCACTGGACTAGATCTGACAACCAATCTTCCAGGGGCGTTGATCCACCTCCGCAAGGAGCCAAAGACCATCTCCTTCAGCCAAACGCCAGGTGATAGGATGACAAACTACCACAACTGATGCTCCCGCGTGGCGATGCACTCTGTAGAGAAAACTACAGAGTCAAACGGACTGTTTTCTCACAAAGTTGAAGGAAAACAGTGCAAGGGACCAGTTAAACAAATACACTCCGATTGTGGCACCAATTTCGTTGGAGCATGTAAGGAATTACAAGTAAACACTAAAGATAATAGAGACAATAGTATCCAAAGATACCTGCGCGACCAAGAGTGCACGTGGACATTCAACCCTCCTCACTCCTCTCACATGGGCGGAGCACGGGAACGCATGATCGGGGTAGTCCGGCGTATCTTGGACTCTATGATGCTAAAAACCGACCTGACTCGACTCACTCACGAAGTGTTAACCACATTCATGGCCGAAATATCAGCGATAAGCAATGCTAGGCCCTTGATTCCAGTGTCTACAGATCCAGAATCGCCAAGTATTTTGACACCAGCAATGCTGCTAACCCAGAAGGTAGGGAACATCCCCACCCCAGTCGAAGGCTTCCACCCTAAGGATATGTACAAACGACAGTGGAGACAGGTGCAGCGCTTGACCAACACATTTTGGAATCGCTGGAGACGCGAGTATATGGTGACACTCCAAGAACGCCATAAATGGCAAACGGTTAAACCAGATATTCAAGTGGGAGATGTGGTTCTGCTGAAAGATAAACCCGTGGCAAGAAACGAATGGCCCATGGGACTTATAATCAGAACCATCCCAAGTGAAGACGAAAGAGTTCGCAAGGTAGAAGTTCGGGTGACCCAGAATGGGATCTTTAAAACCTTTTTAAGACCTATCACAGAGACTATCCTCCTAATGCCCAAATTGGACTATGATAGGGAAGAACTGAGTACCAGTTCTATGGACTCTGAGAGACATTGTGGTGCATCAAGCTGACCTAGAGCTGTGCAATCACCTACCTTACCGAGATGGCAAAGGACGTCAAGCTGGTGGTACCGGCCGGTATCCCATCGTTATGTGGGCATGAAGTTGCTATGTCATGTTATATTGCACATATGTTCCACATACACCTTAAATAGTGGTATCTCCAGATACCAGACGGGGAGTGTCATGGAACAGAAATACCCCTGTCTGCCTTTTCTGTTCAGCCCCCCTCTCCCTTGACAGTTCTGCTTGCTAGCTGTACGTGGATTTACTTTCCTTGCAGTTCTCTCTCAGTGCAGATGGAATGGATACATTAAGTAGCATTTTTCCTTCCAAGCTGTCACACCCCTGGTTGCTCTGGCAACATTTCCAGTCCTCCAGTTAATGGACTTTCCCATTTTCTCCCCTATCTTTTGCTGACAGTAGTGCAGTCTCACTTCATTTTAGTGTGACCCTTGCCCTTCACTTCCTTTTCCACCATTACCTCTGGATGAGTGAGCACTGCTGTAAACTCCTGTATGGTAGGATTATCTTTTCACCTGCTCTTAACTACAAGGCACCCACAGAGAGACACTATTCATACATCAACATCTCTTCACAAGTGACTGTATTTTATGCTACTTTCCCCAAATAAAGTAAGAAAAGAAACAGAACTTGTTGTGCTTGGAAAAGAGGGCGAGTTGACACTATCTGAGCTAAATCATCTTACACATGACCCCTGGCTTCCAGAATATGTATAGAGACAGGATGATGGGATGTATAGAGACAGGATGAAGGGGTGTATAGGGGGAGACAGGGTGTTGGGGTGTATAGAGAGGGGAGACGGGATGTTGGGGTGCATAGGGAGGGGAGAATGGATGATGGGGTATATAGGGAGGGGAGACAGGATGTTGGGATGTATAGGGAGGGGAGACAGGATGTTGGGGTGCATAGGGAGGGGAGAATGGATGATGGGGTGTATAGGGAGGGGAGAATGGATGTTGGGATGTATAGGGAGGGGAGGCAGGATGTTGGGGTGTATCGGGAGGGGAGAATGGATGATGGGGTGTATAGGGAGGGGAGAATGGATGATGGGGTGTATAGGGAGGGGAGACAGGATGTTGGGGTATATAGGGAGGGGAGACGGGCTGTTGGGATGTATAGGGAGGGGAGAATGGATGATGGGGTATATAGGGAGGGGAGACAGGATGTTGGGATGCATAGGGAGGGGAGAATGGATGATGGGGTGTATAGGGAGGGGAGAATGGATGTTGGGATGTATAGGGAGGGGAGGCAGGATGTTGGGGTGTATAGGGAGGGGAGAATGGATGATGGGGTGTATAGGGAGGGGAGAATGGATGATGGGGTGTATAGGGAGGGGAGACAGGATGTTGGGGTATATAGGGGGGGAGACAGGATGTTGGGGTGTATAGGGAGGGGAGACAGGATGTTGGGGTGTATAGGGAGGGGAGAATGGATGATGGGGTGTATAGGGAGGGGAGAATGGATGATGGGGTGTATAGGGAGGGGAGACAGGATGTTGGGATGTATAAGGAGGGGAGACAGGATGTTGGGATGTATAAGGAGGGGAGAAGGGATGTTGGGGGATATAGGCGGGGGAGACAGGATGTTGGGATGTATAGACAGGATGATGGGGTGTATAGGGGGAGACAGGATGTTGGGATGTATAAGGAGGGGAGACAGGATGTTGGGATGTATAGGGAGGGGAGAAGGGATGTTGGGATGTATAAGGAGGGGAGACAGGATGTTGGGATGTATAGGGAGGGGAGAAGGGATGTTGGGATGTATAGGGAGGGGAGACAGGATGTTGGGATGTATAGACAGGATGATGGGGTGTATAGGGGGAGACAGGATGTTGGGATGTATAGAGACAGGATGATGGGATGTATAGGGGGAGACAGGATGTTGGGATGTATAGAGACAGGATGATGGGATGTATAGGGGGAGACAGGATGTTGGGATGTATAGGGAGGGGAGAAGGGATGTTGGAGTATATAGGCGGGGGAGACAGGATGTTGGGATGTATAGGGAGGGGAGAAGGGATGTTGGGGTATATAGGCGGGGGAGACAGGATGTTGGGATGTATAAACAGGATGATGGGGTGTATAGGGGGAGACAGGATGTTGGGATGTATAGAGACAGGATGATGGGGTGTATAGGGGGAGAAGGGATGTTGGGGTATATAGGCGGGGGAGACAGGATGTTGGGATGTATAGAGACAGGATGATGGGATGTATAGGGGGAGACAGGATGTTGGGATGTATAGGGTGAGACAGGATGTTGGGATGTATAGAGACAGGATGATGGGATGTATAGGGGGAGACAGGATGTTGGGATGTATAGGGAGGGGAGAAGGGATGTTGGGGTTTATAGGGAGGGGAGATAGGATGTTGGGATGTATAGGGAGGGGAGAAGGGATGTTGGGGTGTATAGGGAGGGGAGATAGGATGTTGGGGTATATAGGCGGGGGAGACAGGATGTTGGGATGTATAGACAGGATGATGGGGTGTATAGGGGGAGACAGGATGTTGGGATGTATAGAGACAGGATGATGGGGTGTATAGAGACAGGATGATGGGGTGTATAGGGGGAGACAGGATGTTGGGATGTATAGAGACAGGGTGATGGGGTGTATAGGGACAGGATGATGGGATGTATAGGGGGAGACAGGATGTTGGGATGTATAGAGACAGGATGATGGAATGTATAGGGGGAGACAGGATGTTGGGATGTATAGAGACAGGATGATGGGATGTATAGGGAGGGGAGAAGGGATGTTGGGGTATATAGGCGGGGGAGACAGGATGTTGGGATGTATAGGGAGGGGAGAATGGATGATGGGGTGTATAGGGAGGGGAGAAGGGATGTTGGGGTATATAGGCGGGGGAGACAGGATGTTGGGATGTATAGGGAGGGGAGAAGGGATGTTGGGTTATATAGGCGGGGGAGACAGGATGTTGGGATGTATAGGGAGGGGAGAAGGGATGTTGGGTTATATAGGCGGGGGAGACAGGATGTTGGGATGTATAGGGAGGGGAGAAGGGATGTTGGGGTATATAGGCGGGGGAGACAGGATGTTGGGGTGTATAGGGAGGGGAGAAGGGATGTTGGGGTATATAGGCGGGGAGACAGGATGTTGGGATGTATAGGGAGGGGAGAAGGGATGTTGGGTTATATAGGCAGGGGAGACAGGATGTTGGGGTGTATAGAGAGGGGTAAACCAAGGAGTGATATCTCTCCCTCTTTCCCCCTCTCCCTGTGCTGATCAGTTTCCCCCTGTGAGCTGATCTCTCTCCCCATCTCATTCACTCTCTTCCCCCATCTCTATCCCCTCCTCCCTCCCGCACATTCCTCTCCCTCCTCACCCCCTCTCCACCCCTCGTTAACTCTCTCCCCCTCTCTCTTCCCCCCTCCCTAACTCTCTTACCCCTTCACTTACTCACTCCACCTTCACTCACCCCCCACTCACTATCCCCATCTCTCTCCCCCTCTCACACCCTCCCTTCTCTCAGTCGTTCTCCCCTCTTGCTCACTCTCTCATCCTCACTCAGTCACCCCTTCTCCCTCTCTTCCCTCCCTTACTCTCACACTCTCCCCCTTCGTTCACTCTCTCCCTATTCCCCTCACTCACTTAATTCCTTCTCTCACCCTTGTTCCCTATCTGTCCCTCTCCCTCACTTTCTCCCCCCTCTCCCTCACTCTCTCCCCCCTCTCTCCCCCTCTTTCTCCCTCACCCCCTCTCTCGCTCTCTCCCCCTCCTGCAAGTCACCTCGCGCACTCTCTCTCATCCCCCCGTCACTAATCCTCCTCTCTCTCTCCCTCTCACACTTACTCTCCTCCCTCTCACACTCACTCTCCTCCCTGCACTCCCACTGTGCCCTCTCACTCTCTCTCTCCTCCCTCACTCTCTCCTTCTCTCCCCCCTGCACTCTCACTGTGCCCTCTCTCTCTCTCCCCTTCACCCTCACTCTCTCCTTCCCTCCGCTTACTTTCTCCCCTTCTACACACTCTCCTCCCGCACTCTCTCTCATTCCCCCCTGTGACTTCCCCTCCTCTCTCCCCCTCTCCTCCCTGCACTCTCTCTTCTCTTGCTCACTCTCTCCTCCCTCACACTCTCCTTCTCTCCCCCTGCACTCTCACTGTGCCCTCTCACTCTCCTCTTGCTCACTCTCCTTCCCTTCGCTTACTCTCTCCCCTTCCCCACTTACTATCTCCCCCTTCGTTTACTCTCTCCCCCTCTCCACCTTATCACTCTCTCACTCACTCACCCCCCTCTCACGCCCTTTCTCCTCCCGCACTCTCTCTTTCCCTCTGTGACTCGTCCTCCTCTCTCTCTCCCTCACTCTCTCCTGCTCAACCCACTGCCCTCTCACTCTCCCCCTCCCACTTACTCTCTCCCCCCACCACTTACTCTCTCCCCCCTTCTCCCACTCTCTCTCACTCCCCTTCCTCTCGCCCCCTCTCCCCTCAATCCCCCCCTTTCTCCCCCTCAATCCCCCCCTTTCTCCCCCTCAACCCCCCCCTTCTCCCCCTCAATGCCCCCCTTTCTCCCCCTCAACCCCCCCTTCTCCCCCCTCAACCCCCCATTCTCCCCCTCAACCCCCCCTATTCTCCCCCTTTCTCCCCCTCAATCCCCCCTTTCTCCCCCTCAATCCCCCCTTTCTCCCCCTCAATCCCCCCTCCTTTCTCCCCCTCAATCCTCCCCCCTTTCTCCCCCTCAAATCCTTCCCCCCCTTTCTCCACCTCAATCCTCCCCCCCTTTCTCAACCCCTCAATCCTCCCCCCCTTTCTCCCCCTCTATCCTCCCCCTCAATCCTCCCCCCCCTTTCTCAACCCCTCAATCCTCCCCCCCCCTTCTCAACCCCTCAATCCTCCCCCCCCCTTCTCAACCCCTCAATCCTCCCCCCCCCTTTCTCCCCCTCAATCCTCCCCCCCTTTCTCCCCCTCAATCCTCCCCCCCTTTCTCCCCCTCAATCCTCCCCCCTCTTTCTCCCCCTCAATCCTCCCCCCCTTTCTCCCCCTCAATCCTCCCCCCCTCTTTCTCCCCCTCAATCCTCCCCCCCTTTCTCCCCCTCAATCCCCCCCTTTCTCCCCCTCAATCCTCCCCCCCCTTTCTCCCCCTCAATCCTCCCCCCCCCTTTCTCCCCCTCCTTTCTCCCCCTCAATCCTCCCCCCCTCTTTCTCCCCCTCAATCCCCCCCCTTTCTCCCCCTCAATCCTCCCCCCCTTTCTCCCCCTCAATCCTCCCCCTCAATCCTCCCCCCCAATCCTCCCCCCGTTTCTCCCCCTCAATCCTCCCCCCTTTCTCCCCCTCAATCCTCCCCCTTTCTTCCCCTCAATCCTCCCCCCTTTCTCCCCCTCAATCCTCCCCCCCTTTCTCCCCCTCAATCCTCCCCCCCTTTCTCCCCCTCAATCCTCCCCCCCCTTTCTCCCCCTCAATCCTCCCCCCCCCTTTCTCCCCCTCAATCCTCCCCCCCAATCATCCCCCCGTTTCTCCCCCTCAATCCTCCCCCCTTTCTCCCCCTCAATCCTCCCCCTTTCTCCCCCTCAATCCTTCCACCCCCCTTCTCCCAATCCTCCCCCCCCCCTTCTCCCAATCCTCCCCCCCCTTCTCCCAATCCTCCCCCCCTTCTCCCAATCCTCCCCCCCTTCTCCCAATCCTCCCCCTCCCCCCCCTCAATCCTCCCCCCCCTCCCCCCCCTCAATCCTCCCCCCCCCTCCCCCCCCTCAATCCTCCCCCCCCCTCCCCCCCCTCAATCCTCCCCCCCCCTCCCCCCCCTCAATCCTCCCCCCCTCTCTCCCCCCCTCAATCCTCCCCCCCTCTCTCCCCCTCAATCCTCCCCCCTCAATCCTCCCCCCCTCTCTCCCCCTCAATCCTCCCCCCCTCTCTCCCCCTCTCACTGTCTCTTTCTCTCCTCCCACACACACTGTCTGTGTTTATGTATAGATACTGTACATATATTTAGTAGTTCAGCTTTCACTTTCATTTCTCCCTCCCTGTCTCTTCCTCCCCTCCTCCTCCTCCTCCTCTCTCTCTCTCACCCCTCCTCCTCCTATCTCTCCTCCCTCTTCCTTCCTCTCTCCTCCCCTCTCCTACATTCTCTCTCCTCCCCTCTTCCTTCCTCTCTCCTCCCCTCTTCCTTCCTCTCTCCTCCCCTCTCCTACATTCTCTCTCCTCCCCTCTTCCTTCCTCTCTCCTCCCCTCTCCTACATTCTCTCTCTTCCTTGTTAGATGACAGCAGCAGCGAATGTAAGTGTGAGTAACATGTGATGTGTGTGATGTGAGTGTGTGAGACCTGAGTATATGTAACGTGTGAGTGTGTATGACATGTGAGTGGGGTGTGTGTATGACATGTGAGTGTGACCTGAGTATATGTAACTTGTGTGTGATGTGAGTGTGTGTGACCTGCATATATGTAGCTTGTGAGTGTGTATTACATGTGAGTGTGACCTGAGTATATGTAACTTGTGAGTGTGTATTACATGTGAGTGTGACCTGAGTATATGTAACTTGTATTTGTAACCATGTATTATTTTGTTTTACTCTGTGCCCAGGACATACTTGAAAACGAGAGGTAACTCTCAATGTATTACTTCCTGGTAAAATATTTTATAAATAAAATAATTGTGAGTGTGATGTTAGTGTGTGTGACCAATGACTGTGATCTGAGTATTTGTAACTTGTGAGTGTTGTGTGATTGTGTGAGACCTGTGAGTGTGACCTGCATATATGTAACTTGTGAGTGTGTGTGACCAATGAGTGTGATCTGATTATATGTAACTTGTGTGTGATGTGAGTGTGTGTGACCTGCATATATGTAACTTGTGAGTGTGTATGACATGTGAGTGTGACCTGAGTATATGTAACTTGTGAGTGTGATGTTAGTGTGTGTGACCAATGACTGTGATCTGAGTATTTGTAACTTGTGAGTGTTGTGTGATTGTGTGAGACCTGTGAGTGTGACCTGCATATATGTAACTTGTGAGTTGTGTGACCAATGAGTGTGATCTGATTATATGTAACTTGTAAGTGTGGTGTGTGTGTATGCCATGTGAGTGTGGCCAGTGAGTGTTATCTGAGTATATGTAACTTGTAAGTGTGGTGTGAGTGTGTATGCCATGTGAGTGTGGCCAGTGAGTGTGACCTGAGTATATGTAATTTGTGAGTGTGTGTGACCAATTAGTGTGATCTGAGTATATGTAATTTCTGAGTGTGGTGTGAGTGTGTATGACATGTGAGTGTGACCTGAGTATATGTAACTTGAGTGTGATGTGTGTGAGACCTGTGTGTGTGTGACATGAGTGTGACCAGTGAGTGTGATGTGAGTGTGTATGATATGTGAGTGTGATCTGAGTATATGTAACCTGTGAGTATGATCAGCCTGTAAGCAGAGCAGTGAGTGTAATTAGTTTGTAGGGCATGTGATTATTTTGAGTTGTATGATGTCTAATAGGGGATAGAGAGTAGGGTTATTATATCGGGGTCAGTTGTGGGGTTTGGGGTGTTTCCCGCAGCGCTGCTCTCTGATTGGCTGGCTCTGTTTCAGCATGGTTGACGTGCAGGTGAGTGGACTCCGTGACGGAGTGGACACAGAGTACTTGCAGCTTTACTTCGAGAGTAAGCGTCTCTCGGGCGGGGGCCCGGTCCTGTCCTGTACGAGAGACGGAGCAGAGGCGCTGATCACGTTCCAGAATCCCCAGGGTAAGCGACGACAACCCCCATACTGTATATACATCAATATATACCCTGTGTATAAGGCTCGCCCAGCAATAAATACCTCGACTCACTACAGCTATGTAACTCCTCGTATTACCCCATATACTCGCTCCCTATAACTCTTCCTATTACCCCATATACCCGCTCCCTATAACTCCTCCTATTACCCCATATAACCGCTCCCTATAACTCCTCCTATTACCCCATATACCCGCTCCCTATAACTCCTCCTATTACCCCATATAACCTCTCCCTATAACTCTTCCTATTACCCCATATACCCGCTCCCTATAACTCCTCCTATTACCCCATATACCAGCTCCCTATAACTCCTCCTATTACCCCATATAACCGCTCCCTATAACTCCTCCTATTACCCCATATAACCGCTCCCTATAACTCCTCCTATTACCCCATATAACCACTCCCTATAACTCCTCCTATTACCTCATATAACCACTCCCTATAACTCCTCCTATTACCCCATATACCCGCTCCCTATAACTCCTCGTATTACCCCATATACTCGCTCCCTATAACTCTTCCTATTACCCCATATACCCGCTCCCTATAACTCCTCCTATTACCCCATATAACCACTCCCTATAACTCCTCCTATTACCCCATATACCCCCTCCCTATAACTCTTCCTATTACCCCATATACTCGCTCCCTATAACTCTTCCTATTACCCCATATACCCGCTCCCTATAACTCCTCCTATTACCCCACATACCCGCCCACCTACCTCTACTCATCCCCTTCTGCCTTTCTCTCTCACTTTGAATCCTGGCTCTCTTTCTTCCTCTCCTCAGACTCCCCTGTTCTTCTCCTTGGAGACTTCAATTGCCACATTGATGACTCTTCTCTCCCTTGGGCTTCCCGCTTTCTCTCTCTAACCTCTTCTTTTGGCCTTCAACAGTGGACAGCAGCCAGAACCCACAAGGATGGCCACTACCAAGACCTGTTTTTCACTAAACTTCCTCTCTGTGACCATCACCTCATCTCATTCTCTCTATCTCGCTTCTCACCTTCTCCACCTCCATCTACCCCCCGGTTCTGCAGAAACCTGCGCTCTATTCACTTACCTGACTTTGAGTCCACTTTACGCTCCTCCCTCTCCTCTCTCAGCTCTGCTACAGACCCTGACACACTGGTCAGGAACTACAACTCTGCCTTGTCCTCCTCTCTTGATCTACATGCCCCGCTTTCTCTCTGCCGTCCTCGTCCTTCTAACCCCAGACCCTGGCTAAATTCCCACACGCGCATGCTGTGTTCCTCCACTCGTTCCTCTGGAGGAAATCTCACACTCTCGCAGACTTCATTCACTACAAATTTATGCTATCCTGTTTCACCTCTGCCCTCTCGCAAGCTAAACAAGCCGACTTCTCTTCTCTAATGAACACGCACAAGTCTAACCCACGCCGACTGTTCTCTGTCTTTGACTCTCTACTCAAACCACCCTCAGCTGCCTCTTCATAACTCTGTGCCCAGGACATGTGTGAAAACGAGCGGTAACTCTCAATGTATTCCTTCCTGGAAAAACATTTTTTTAAATAAATAAAATATTGGGCGATATGTCCTTACTCGCGAGTGTACTTAAAGTGAATGTCCTTAAAGCAGGGTGTATATAGTGTGTGTGTGTGTGTGTGTGTGTGTGTGTGTGTGTGTGTGTGTGTGTGTGTTTGTGTTTGTGTGTGTGCGAGCTTTCGAGATACACTGATCCCTTCTTCTGGCGATGTTACAATGAATAAAGCCAAAAAAAGGGTTTTTACTTTAAAACAGTGCATACTGGAAAGTGATCTGTAATTGAAGTTTATCCCTTCCCCCTGTGCAGTATGTGTTTTATGACTTGAGGTGTTAAATGGTCCCTGAATGTTGTTGATGTAATGTATGTAATATAAATTGGTAAAGAGCCCACAGTGTATACAGCGCTTTACAAAAGGTGTGTGTGGAGTGAGAGTATATGAATGGTGTGGGCTCCATTATTTATTTTTATATATATATATATTATTTATACCGGTTATATATTTATCTATACGGGAGCCCCTCGGGGAGACCTCGCTCAGTAGGTGGGACGCCAGGGGCTGATATATATATATGTATGTGTGTATGCATGTAATATATATATATATACATGCATACACACAGCCCCTGGCGCCCCCCTGCTGGGAGAGGCCTCCCCGGGGGTCTCCTGTGGGTACGCCTCTCTTCTCATTGTTACTGCAGCACGTTCTCTCCTCTCATCCTCCCATGTTGATTTTGGGGGTCCCGTTTGTTGATCTCACTTGGAAATGAGAAGACGGTCTGGGTGGACAAGCGCTCAACACCGTGATCCACACAGCTTTAAAGCACAGCATGGAACACCGTGATACTCACAGCTTTAAAGCACAGCATGGAACACCGTGATACACACAGCTTTAAAGCACAGCATGGAACACCGTGATCCACACAGCTTTAAAGCACAGCATGGAACACCGTGATACACACAGCTTTAAAGCACAGCATGGAACACCGTGATCCACACAGCTTTAAAGCACAGCATGGAACACCGTGATACACACAGCTTTAAAGCACAGCATGGAACACCGTGATACACACAGCTTTAAAGCACAGCATGGAACACCGTGATCCGCACAGCTTTAAAGCACAGCATGGGACACCGTGATACACACAGCTTTAAAGCACAGCATGGAACACCGTGATACACACAGCTTTAAAGCACAGCATGGAACACCGTGATACACACAGCTTTAAAGCACAGCATGGAACACCGTGATACACACAGCTTTAAAGCACAGCATGGAACACCGTGATACTCACAGCTTTAAAGCACAGCATGGAACACCGTGATACACACAGCTTTAAAGCACAGCATGGAACACCGTGATACACACAGCTTTAAAGCACAGCATGGGACACCGTGATCAACACAGCTTTAAAACACAGCATGGAACACCGTGATACACACAGCTTTAAAGCACAGCATGGAACACCGTGATCCACACAGCTTTAAAGCACAGCATGGAACACCGTGATCCACACAGCTTTAAAGCACAGCATGGAACACCGTGATCCACACAGCTTTAAAGCACAGCATGGAACACCGTGATACACACAGCTTTAAAGCACAGCATGGGACACCGTGATACACACAGCTTTAAAGCACAGCATGGAACACCGTGATACACACAGCTTTAAAGCACAGCATGGAACACCGTGATACACACAGCTTTAAAGCACAGCATGGAACACCGTGATCCACACAGCTTTAAAGCACAGCATGGAACACCGTGATCCACACAGCTTTAAAGCACAGCATGGAACACCGTGATACACACAGCTTTAAAGCACAGCATGGAACACCGTGATACACACAGCTTTAAAGCACAGCATGGAACACCGTGATACACACAGCTTTAAAGCACAGCATGGAACACCGTGATACACACAGCTTTAAAGCACAGCATGGAACACCGTGATCCACACAGCTTTAAAGCACAGCATGGGACACCGTGATCCACACAGCTTTAAAGCACAGCATGGAACACCGTGATCCACACAGCTTTAAAGCACAGCATGGGACACCGTGATACACACAGCTTTAAAGCACAGCATAGAACACCGTGATCCACACAGCTTTAAAGCACAGCATGGGACACCGTGATACACACAGCTTTAAAGCACAGCATGGAACACCGTTATACACACAGCTTTAAAGCACAGCATGGAACACCGTGATACACACAGCTTTAAAGCACAGCATGGAACACCGTGATCCACACAGCTTTAAAGCACAGCATGGGACACCGTGATCCACACAGCTTTAAAGCACAGCATGGAACACCGTGATCCACACAGCTTTAAAGCACAGCATGGAACACCGTGATACACACAGCTTTAAAGCACAGCATGGAACACCGTGATACACACAGCTTTAAAGCACAGCATGGAACACCGTGATACACACAGCTTTAAAGCACAGCATGGAACACCGTGATACACACAGCTTTAAAGCACAGCATGGAACACCGTGATACACACAGCTTTAAAGCACAGCATGGAACACCGTGATCCACACAGCTTTAAAGCACAGCATGGAACACCGTGATACACACAGCTTTAAAGCACAGCATGGGACACCGTGATACACACAGCTTTAAAGCACAGCATGGAACACCGTGATCCACACAGCTTTAAAGCACAGCATGGAACACCGTGATCCACACAGCTTTAAAGCACAGCATGGAACACCGTGATACACACAGCTTTAAAGCACAGCATGGAACACCGTGATCCACACAGCTTTAAAGCACAGCATGGAACACCGTGATACACACAGCTTTAAAGCACAGCATGGAACACCGTGATCCACACAGCTTTAAAGCACAGCATGGAACACCGTGATACTCACAGCTTTAAAGCACAGCATGGAACACCGTGATCCACACAGCTTTAAAGCACAGCATGGAACACCGTGATCCACACAGCTTTAAAGCACAGCATGGAACACCGTGATACACACAGCTTTAAAGCACAGCATGGGACACCGTGATCCTCACAGCTTTAAAGCACAGCATGGAACACCGTGATCCACACAGCTTTAAAGCACAGCATGGAACACCGTGATACTCACAGCTTTAAAGCACAGCATGGAACACCGTGATCCACACAGCTTTAAAGCACAACATGGAACACCGTGATACACACAGCTTTAAAGCACAGCATGGAACACCGTGATACACACAGCTTTAAAGCACAGCATGGAACACCGTGATCCACACAGCTTTAAAGCACAGCATGGGACACCGTGATACACACAGCTTTAAAGCACAGCATGGAACACCGTGATACACACAGCTTTAAAGCACAGCATGGAACACCGTGATACACACAGCTTTAAAGCACAGCATGGAACACCGTGATCCACACAGCTTTAAAGCACAGCATGGAACACCGTGATCCACACAGCTTTAAAGCACAGCATGGGACACCGTGATCCTCACAGCTTTAAAGCACAGCATGGAACACCGTGATCCACACAGCTTTAAAGCACAGCATGGAACACCGTGATACTCACAGCTTTAAAGCACAGCATGGGACACCGTGATACACACAGCTTTAAAGCACAGCATGGAACACCGTGATCCACACAGCTTTAAAGCACAGCATGGAACACCGTGATACTCACAGCTTTAAAGCACAGCATGGAACACCGTGATACTCACAGCTTTAAAGCACAGCATGGGACACCGTGATACACACAGCTTTAAAGCACAGCATGGAACACCGTGATCCACACAGCTTTAAAGCACAGCATGGAACACCGTGATCCACACAGCTTTAAAGCACAGCATGGAACACCGTGATACACACAGCTTTAAAGCACAGCATGGAACACCGTGATCCACACAGCTTTAAAGCACAGCATGGAACACCGTGATACACACAGCTTTAAAGAACAGCATGGAACACCGTGATACACACAGCTTTAAAGCACAGCATGGAACACCGTGATCCACACAGCTTTAAAGCACAGCATGGGACACCGTGATACACACAGCTTTAAAGCACAGCATGGGACACCGTGATCCACACAGCTTTAAAGCACAGCATGGAACACCGTGATCCACACAGCTTTAAAGCACAGCATGGAACACCGTGATACACACAGCTTTAAAGAACAGCATGGAACACCGTGATACACACAGCTTTAAAGCACAGCATGGAACACCGTGATACACACAGCTTTAAAGCACAGCATGGAACACCGTGATACACACAGCTTTAAAGCACAGCATGGAACACCGTGATACTCACAGCTTTAAAGCACAGCATGGAACACCGTGATACACACAGCTTTAAAGCACAGCATGGAACACCGTGATACACACAGCTTTAAAGCACAGCATGGAACACCGTGATACACACAGCTTTAAAGCACAGCATGGAACACCGTGATCCACACAGCTTTAAAGCACAGCATGGAACACCGTGATCCACACAGCTTTAAAGCACAGCATGGAACACCGTGATCCACACAGCTTTAAAGCACAGCATGGAACACCGTGATACACACAGCTTTAAAGCACAGCATGGAACACCGTGATCCACACAGCTTTAAAGCACAGCATGGAACACCGTGATACACACAGCTTTAAAGCACAACATGGAACACCGTGATACACACAGCTTTAAAGCACAGCATGGAACACCGTGATACACACAGCTTTAAAGCACAGCATGGAACACCGTGATACACACAGCTTTAAAGCACAGCATGGAACACCGTGATCCACACAGCTTTAAAGCACAGCATGGAACACCGTGATCCACACAGCTTTAAAGCACAGCATGGAACACCGTGATACACACAGCTTTAAAGCACAGCATGGGACACCGTGATACACACAGCTTTAAAGCACAGCATGGAACACCGTGATACACACCGCTTTAAAGCACAGCATGGAACACCGTGATCCACACCGCTTTAAAGCACAGCATGGAACACCGTGATCCACACAGCTTTAAAGCACAGCATGGAACACCGTGATACTCACAGCTTTAAAGCACAGCATGGAACACCGTGATACTCACAGCTTTAAAGCACAGCATGGGACACCGTGATACACACAGCTTTAAAGCACAGCATGGAACACCGTGATCCACACAGCTTTAAAGCACAGCATGGAACACCGTGATCCACACAGCTTTAAAGCACAGCATGGAACACCGTGATACACACAGCTTTAAAGCACAGCATGGAACACCGTGATACACACAGCTTTAAAGCACAGCATGGAACACCGTGATCCACACAGCTTTAAAGCACAGCATGGAACACCGTGATACACACAGCTTTAAAGCACAGCATGGAACACCGTGATACACACAGCTTTAAAGCACAGCATGGAACACCGTGATCCACACAGCTTTAAAGCACAGCATGGAACACCGTGATACACACAGCTTTAAAGCACAGCATGGGACACCGTGATACACACAGCTTTAAAGCACAGCATGGAACACCGTGATCCACACAGCTTTAAAGCACAGCATGGAACACCGTGATCCACACAGCTTTAAAGCACAGCATGGAACACCGTGATCCACACAGCTTTAAAGCACAGCATGGAACACCGTGATCCACACAGCTTTAAAGCACAGCATGGAACACCGTGATACACACAGCTTTAAAGCACAGCATGGAACACCGTGATCCACACAGCTTTAAAGCACAGCATGGAACACCGTGATACACACAGCTTTAAAGCACAGCATGGAACACCGTGATACACACAGCTTTAAAGCACAGCATGGGACACCGTGATACACACAGCTTTAAAGCACAGCATGGAACACCGTGATCCACACAGCTTTAAAGCACAGCATGGAACACCGTGATCCACACAGCTTTAAAGCACAGCATGGAACACCGTGATACACACAGCTTTAAAGCACAGCATGGAACACCGTGATCCACACAGCTTTAAAGCACAGCATGGAACACCGTGATACACACAGCTTTAAAGCACAGCATGGAACACCGTGATCCACACAGCTTTAAAGCACAGCATGGGACACCGTGATACACACAGCTTTAAAGCACAGCATGGGACACCGTGATCCACACAGCTTTAAAGCACAGCATGGAACACCGTGATCCACACAGCTTTAAAGCACAGCATGGAACACCGTGATCCACACAGCTTTAAAGCACAGCATGGAACACCGTGATCCACACAGCTTTAAAGCACAGCATGGAACACCGTGATACACACAGCTTTAAAGCACAGCATGGAACACCGTGATCCACACAGCTTTAAAGCACAGCATGGAACAGCGTTATCCACACAGCTTTAAAGCACAGCATGGAACACCGTGATACTCACAGCTTTAAAGCACAGCATGGAACACCGTGATACACACAGCTTTAAAGCACAGCATGGAACACCGTGATACACACAGCTTTAAAGCACAGCATGGAACACCGTGATCCACACAGCTTTAAAGCACAGCATGGAACACCGTGATACACACAGCTTTAAAGCACAGCATGGAACACCGTGATACTCACAGCTTTAAAGCACAGCATGGAACACCGTGATACACACAGCTTTAAAGCACAGCATGGAACACCGTGATACTCACAGCTTTAAAGCACAGCATGGGACACCGTGATCCACACAGCTTTAAAGCACAGCATGGAACACCGTGATCCACACAGCTTTAAAGCACAGCATGGGACACCGTGATCCACACAGCTTTAAAGCACAGCATGGGACACCGTGATACACACAGCTTTAAAGCACAGCATGGAACACCGTGATACACACAGCTTTAAAGCACAGCATGGAACACCGTGATACACACAGCTTTAAAGCACAGCATGGAACACCGTGATACACACAGCTTTAAAGCACAGCATGGAACACCGTGATCCACACAGCTTTAAAGCACAGCATGGAACACCGTGATCCACACAGCTTTAAAGCACAGCATGGAACACCGTGATCCACACAGCTTTAAAGCACAGCATGGGACACCGTGATACACACAGCTTTAAAGCACAGCATGGAACACCGTGATCCACACAGCTTTAAAGCACAGCATGGAACACCGTGATCCACACAGCTTTAAAGCACAGCATGGAACACCGTGATACACACAGCTTTAAAGCACAGCATAGAACACCGTGATCCACACAGCTTTAAAGCACAGCATGGAACACCGTGATCCACACAGCTTTAAAGCACAGCATGGAACACCGTGATACACATAGCTTTAAAGCACAGCATGGAACACCGTGATACACACAGCTTTAAAGCACAGCATGGAACACCGTGATCCACACAGCTTTAAAGCACAGCATGGAACACCGTGATACACACAGCTTTAAAGCACAGCATGGAACACCGTGATCCACACAGCTTTAAAGCACAGCATGGGACACCGTGATCCACACAGCTTTAAAGCACAGCATGGAACACCGTGATCCACACAGCTTTAAAGCACAGCATGGAACACCGTGATACACACAGCTTTAAAGCACAGCATGGAACACCGTGATCCACACAGCTTTAAAGCACAGCATGGAACACCGTGATCCACACAGCTTTAAAGCACAGCATGGAACACCGTGATACACACAGCTTTAAAGCACAGCATGGAACACCGTGATCCACACAGCTTTAAAGCACAGCATGGAACACCGTGATCCACACAGCTTTAAAGCACAGCATGGGACACAATGATACACACAGCTTTAAAGCACAGCATGGAACACCGTGATACACACAGCTTTAAAGCACAGCATGGAACACCGTGATCCACACAGCTTTAAAGCACAGCATGGAACACCGTGATACACACAGCTTTAAAGCACAGCATGGAACACCGTGATACACACAGCTTTAAAGCACAGCATGGAACACCGTGATCCACACAGCTTTAAAGCACAGCATGGAACACCGTGATACACACAGCTTTAAAGCACAGCATGGAACACCGTGATACACACAGCTTTAAAGCACAGCATGGAACACCGTGATCCACACAGCTTTAAAGCACAGCATGGGACACAATGATACACACAGCTTTAAAGCACAGCATGGAACACCGTGATACACACAGCTTTAAAGCACAGCATGGAACACCGTGATCCACACAGCTTTAAAGCACAGCATGGAACACCGTGATCCACACAGCTTTAAAGCACAGCATGGGACACCGTGATACACACAGCTTTAAAGCACAGCATGGAACACCGTGATACACACAGCTTTAAAGCACAGCATGGAACACCGTGATCCACACAGCTTTAAAGCACAGCATGGAACACCGTGATCCACACAGCTTTAAAGCACAGCATGGAACACCGTGATACACACAGCTTTAAAGCACAGCATGGAACACCGTGATACACACAGCTTTAAAGCACAGCATGGAACACCGTGATCCACACAGCTTTAAAGCACAGCATGGAACACCGTGATACACACAGCTTTAAAGCACAGCATGGAACACCGTGATACACACAGCTTTAAAGCACAGCATGGAACACCGTGATCCACACAGCTTTAAAGCACAGCATGGAACACCGTGATCCACACAGCTTTAAAGCACAGCATGGAACACCGTGATACACACAGCTTTAAAGCACAGCATGGAACACCGTGATCCACACAGCTTTAAAGCACAGCATGGGACACCGTGATCAACACAGCTTTAAAGCACAGCATGGAACACCGTGATACACACAGCTTTAAAGCACAGCATGGAACACCGTGATACACACAGCTTTAAAGCACAGCATGGAACACCGTGATACACACAGCTTTAAAGCACAGCATGGGACACCGTGATCCACACAGCTTTAAAGCACAGCATGGAACACCGTGATACACACAGCTTTAAAGCACAGCATGGAACACAATGATACACACAGCTTTAAAGCACAGCATGGAACACCGTGATACACACAGCTTTAAAGCACAGCATGGAACACCGTGATACACACAGCTTTAAAGCACAGCATGGAACACCGTGATACACACAGCTTTAAAGCACAGCATGGAACACCGTGATCCACACAGCTTTAAAGCACAGCATGGAACACCGTGATACACACAGCTTTAAAGCACAGCATGGAACACCGTGATACACACAGCTTTAAAGCACAGCATGGAACACCGTGATACACACAGCTTTAAAGCACAGCATGGAACACCGTGATACACACAGCTTTAAAGCACAGCATGGAACACCGTGATACACACAGCTTTAAAGCACAGCATGGAACACCGTGATCCACACAGCTTTAAAGCACAGCATGGAACACCGTGATCCACACAGCTTTAAAGCACAGCATGGAACACCGTGATCCACACAGCTTTAAAGCACAGCATGGGACACCGTGATACACACAGCTTTAAAGCACAGCATGGAACACCGTGATACACACAGCTTTAAAGCACAGCATGGGACACCGTGATCCACACAGCTTTAAAGCACAGCATGGAACACCGTGATCCACACAGCTTTAAAGCACAGCATGGAACACCGTGATCCACACAGCTTTAAAACACAGCATGGAACACCGTGATACACACAGCTTTAAAGCACAGCATGGAACACCGTGATCCACACAGCTTTAAAGCACAGCATGGAACACCGTGATCCACACAGCTTTAAAGCACAGCATGGGACACCGTGATACACACAGCTTTAAAGCACAGCATGGAACACCGTGATACACACAGCTTTAAAGCACAGCATGGAACACCGTGATCCACACAGCTTTAAAGCACAGCATGGAACACCGTGATCCACACAGCTTTAAAGCACAGCATGGAACACCGTGATCCACACAGCTTTAAAGCACAGCATGGAACACCGTGATACACACAGCTTTAAAGCACAGCATTGGACACCGTGATACACACAGCTTTAAAGCACAGCATGGAACACCGTGATACACACAGCTTTAAAGCACAGCATGGAACACCGTGATCCACACAGCTTTAAAGCACAGCATGGAACACCGTGATCCACACAGCTTTAAAGCACAGCATGGAACACCGTGATACACACAGCTTTAAAGCACAGCATGGAACACCGTGATACACACAGCTTTAAAGCACAGCATGGAACACCGTGATCCACACAGCTTTAAAGCACAGCATGGAACACCGTGATACACACAGCTTTAAAGCACAGCATGGAACACCGTGATCCACACAGCTTTAAAGCACAGCATGGAACACCGTGATCCACACAGCTTTAAAGCACAGCATGGGACACCGTGATACACACAGCTTTAAAGCACAGCATGGAACACCGTGATCCACACAGCTTTAAAGCACAGCATGGAACACCGTGATCCACACAGCTTTAAAGCACAGCATGGAACACCGTGATCCACACAGCTTTAAAGCACAGCATGGAACACCGTGATCCACACAGCTATAAAGCACAGCATGGGAATCAGATGCAAAGCCAGAGAAACCACTCACAGACATGTTTCACCACGTACTGTGTGTATATAATATATACTTATATTATTATATTATATATATATGTATAATATATATATATATATATATATATATATATACATACATACATACATACATACATTTGTGTGAAAAAGAAAGTGCACCCTCTTTGAATTCCATGGTTTTACATATCAGGACATAATAACAATCATCTGTTCCTTAGCAGGTCTAAATATTAGGTAAATACAACCTCAGGTGAACAACAACACATGACATATTACACCATGTCATGATTTATTTAACAAAAATAAAGCCAAAATGGAGACGCCATGTGTGAAAAACTAAGTACACCTTATTATTCAATAGCTTGTAGAACCACCTTTAGCAGCAATAACTTGAAGTAATCGTTTTCTGTATCACTTTATCAGTCTCTCACATCGATTTGCTGGTGTGCTTGGGATCATTGTCCTGTTGCATGACCCAATTTCGGCCAAGCTTTAGCTGTCGGACAGGTGGCCTCACATTTGACTCTAGAATACTTTGGTATACAGAGGGGTTCAGGGTCGACTCAATGACTGCAAGGTTCCCAGGTCCTGTGGCTGCAAAACAATCCCAAATCATCACCCCTCCACCACCGTGCTTGACAGTTGGTATGAGGTGTTTGTGCTGATATGCTGTGTTTGGTTTTCACCAAACGTGGCGCTGTGCATTATGGCCAAACATCTCCACTTTGGTCTCGTCTCTCCAAAGGACATTGTTCCAAAAGTGTTGTGGTTTGTTCAGATGCAACTTTGCAAACCTAAGCCGTGCTGCCATGTTCTTTTTAGAGAGAAGAGGCTTTCTCCTGGCAACCCTTCCACACAAACCATACTTGTTCAGTCTTTTTCTAATTGTACTGTCAGGAACCTTAACATTTAACATGCTAACTGAGGCCTGTAGAGTCTGAGATGTAACTCTTGTTTTTTTTGCAATTTCTCTGAGCATTGCACGGTCTGACCTTGGGGTGAATTTGCTGGGACGTCCACTCCTGGGAAGATTGGCAACTGTCTTGAATGTTTTCCACTTTTGAATAATCTTTCTCACTGTAGAATGATGGACTTTAAATTGTCTGGAAATGGCCATATAACCCTTCCCAGATTGATGGGCAGCAACAATTGCTTCTCCAAGATCATTGCTGATGTCTTTCCTCCTTGGAATTGTGTTAACACACACCTGAATGCTCCAGACCAGCAAACTGCTAAAACTTTGTCTCTTATAGAGGTGGTAACACTTGCTGATGATCAATTAATCAAGGGCATATGATTAGCAGCATCTTAATCCCTATGGAAGCAGTAAGGGCGTACTTAGTTTTTCACACAAAGCTTCTCCATTTTGGCTTTATTTTTGTTAAATCATGACACGGTGTAATGTCGTGTGTTGTTGTTCATCTGAGGTTGTATTTACCTAATTTTAAGACCTGCTAAGGAACAGATGATTGTTATTATGTCCTGATATGTAAAACCATGGAATTCAAAGAGGGTGCACTTTCTTTTTCACACCACTGTATGTTATATACACACAGTATATACTTATACCTGAATGTTATATACACACAGTATATATTTATACCTGAATGTTATATACACACAGTATGTATATGAATGTTATATACACACAGTATATACTTATATCTGAATGTTATATACACACACTATGTATATGAATGTTATATACACACAGTATATACTTATATCTGAATGTTATATACACACAGTATGTATATGAATGTTATATACACACAGTATGTATTTATATCTGAATGTTATATACACACACTATGTATATGAATGTTATATACACACAGTATATATTTATATCTGAATGTTATATACACACACTATGTATATGAATGTTATATACACACAGTATATACTTATATCTGAATGTTATATACACACAGTATGTATATGAATGTTATATACACACAGTATATACTTATATCTGAATGTTATATACACACAGTATGTATATGAATGTTATATACACACACTATGTATATGAATGTTATATACACACAGTATATACTTATATCTGAATGTTATATACACACAGTATGTATATGAATGTTATATACACACAGTATGTATATGAATGTTATTTACACACAGTATGTATATGAATGTTATATACACACAGTATGTATATGAATGTTATATACACACAGTATATATTTATATCTGAATGTTATATACTCACAGTATATATTTATACCTGAATGTTATATACACACAGTATATACTTATATCTGAATGTTATATACACACAGTATGTATCTGAATGTTATATACACACACTATGTATATGAATGTTATATACACACAGTATGTATATGAATGTTATATACACACAGTATATACTTATACCTGAATGTTATATACACATGATGTATATGAATGTTATATACACACAGTATGTATATGTAACGGCTGGACCCCCCTTGTCTGACCCACCCAATCTCACATTGGCCCGTGTGGTCTAACCGGTCCCCATTACAAGGTCGTGTGTGGTGGTGCACCTGCTAGTAACAGGACTCCTGAGTCTCCCGCTTGGTGTTATAGAGGATATCATCAGGACAGGTATCGGAGGTAGTGGTTACGAGTCCAACTTACTTCACGTGCAGCGCCTCCACCTCATCAGGATCTATGCTTCCGCAGGGAGATTGTCCTGGTGAGGAACTCCTTCTCGGTGGTGACTGCCACTGCAGAGTAATCTCACACTCACACAGTGGGGGTTTCTTTGAACAAGGCATCTTTATTGTAGGTTGGGATGTAGCAGACTGCCCCATGCAGCTGCCGGCTCTAGCCGCACATCTCTCCGTGCTGTCCCTTTGCCAGGTACGCCCTCCCGTATTGAAGTGGGATTCCCTTTCTTCTAGGGAGATCACCGCTGCGCCAGGTCCCTGGACACCGGGTGGCTTAGACAGACTTGATTGGTCACTCTGCTACCGCTAGTTACAGCACTAGGGTCACAAAAGTATTCCTCCAACCGCTTCACACAACTGCTGGCTAACACTTGCCACTACTTTGCCCACTTTGCAACAACACTAACTGACAGTGTTGTGCCCTTTATACCTCAGGGGGCAGGCGCAGCTTCTGATGTCACTATCCAGGGACTCAGAGCATACAGCCACTCCCTTCCTTACACAGGGCACCACACCAGGGTGTGAGGGAAAACCTCCATAACTACTGTTGGCAGGCCTGTACTTACCAGGACTTACGGCCAACAGGGAAGATGTACGCAGTCATTATTATGCATGGCTACATACTCCCCCTGGTTAATACCCACCGTCCCGGCTGGGACCTAAATTTGGTGTACCTTGCGCCAGGAAACACTGCAAAAGAACACACAAATAACATGGCAAACATCATCACATTGACATAATAATGCAAGCCCATCTCACTCACTGACCAGCAGGGAGCGCTAAAGAAAAAGCAGACCACTCTAATTTGGCTCTCAATAGTAATGTCGAGATCTGGCTTCTTCACCTCCCGCCCCGCGGCATCATGCACAGTCACGCTGTATTCCCTCGCTCATTGCAATACACCACTTTGTGCATATATACACTGCGTCCTATCTTCCAGACCCGCATAAGTTGAGCTACCCTCTGCTCGGCCTGAATTCCTTTAATGGCTCCCCCTTTTTCTACGATATAGTGCTGGATATCGTTTCTAAGCCATCTCTCCCTATTCTCCTCTATCTCTCTCATTAGAGGTTCCGGGACATACGGGTAATCAAGCCCATGCGACCTTCTGTATTTTGCCGCAATAGCCCGTTCAGCTCGGCAAGCCCTGGTTAACTTACTTTCACCAGCCGCCCCGGGCAGCACCCATGACAGGGGCTCATCGGTCTCTACCGGGTCATCCAACCCTGCGGACCCCTTAGGGATAATAAGGCCTGCCTGGATACGATCCCACCTTACCCTTAGGGCCCTAAGGTATGCCTCGTCATCAAAGTCCCCGGCAGCCCACCAGTGATCAACCACCCCCTCCCTTTCTAGGATAAATCGGGTGCGGTCGAACCAGGCTACATACCCCTCGTACAACGGGGCCCACCACCTAGTCTCCTTCCGTTCTTCGGAGCTAGGTTCTATAGACTCCTCTATCGACTCCTCATCAGGCCCACCCGAAGATACCCCGGACGTACCCTCAGATCGTCCCATTTGGCTCTTACTCTGTGACCAGTGTCCGCCCTCAATACCCAGCGCGCTATAACTCTCGCTGGCCATCGACCCACGTCGAGAAATCCTCCCTCCACCCTCCGATCCATCATCGGACGTTCCCCAGTCCAGGCTTCCAGTCCGTTCTTGGATAGGACCCCGGGAATCCCCTGACAACCCTAAGCTAGAACTGGACCCGAATGAAATAGTGACGGGGACAGGGGCTTTAGCTGGGGCCTTGGGGCTAACCTTGGGTGTGGACGGGGTTTGGGGACGGGACCGAACCGTAGGTATAGGCAGGGTTACGACCTGCTCCCCAGCAATACCTGTCTCGGCTTCGGCACAAAGTCTCTCTTTCTCACCGGCAGTTGGGCTCTTCACTCTCCGACTCGAGCGCCCATTCCGTCTGGCAGGAGGTGAACGACTTCCGCTGCTCGACCGCAGAGGCGCGATCATCTCCCACTCGATGCCGCTCTGGTCATCCGGAATCACCTCCGCACACGCACGTGCTTCGACGCCATCTTGGGTTGGATCCCCAATCGGGATCTCTTCCTCCACGAGGACATCCGGCAACGCCTGTCTGCTGCGCGATCCAGTCTGGCTCTGGACTCGCTCTTCTTTCTCCTCCACCCCCTGGGTCTGCGACAGGCACGGTGTCATCTTAGTACCTCGCAGGGTCGGGGGGGATCGACCTCCTTCCGATCCATTAGTCACCACGGCAGTGGGACTCCAGCGATCGGGTGGTCGCGGTACTGGAGACACTCTACTCCGCGTCTCTACACCACGGGGAATGGCATCTCTCCATGGCGTACCAATAGTATGACAGTCTCTCTTTATGACCATCTTACTCGACAGCCTAGCACACTCCTCGTCCGAGGATTCTAACTTGCAATTCGGCCGAGGCATCCCAGTAGGAGACCGGCGATGGGCTCCTCGGTGATCACCTCTCCGATGGCTGGGTTTCTCCGTCGGGAGCACCGAACCTGACTCCAACTCCGCGGGACCTGCACTCTCATTCCATAGTGCTCCCGGCTGCTCGTCGATCGGCATCGGGACATTTCCTGCTACTCCCACCGCTTGTACCAGTACAAAAGTGGTCATGGGCCACATGTACTGCAGTCCACAGTGGGGGCATCGGGCCTCGCTGCCCACGGCTCCGCCCGGCAGTCTGCACTGCAGGCAAAGACACGCCACGGTCTCCACACCCTCTACCCGGATGATCAGGAAGCCTCCTGGAGCCGAGTAGGGATGAGTAGAGATCAACGGACTCTGGTCCACTTTATCAGCAACTGCAGCCATATTCACCAGCGGAGGCACTCGTCCCAGAGGTCTGTACTGGTCAATGGCTCTTCGCAACTGAAGGGCATGGGCTGATTTAGCAACCCCTCCTCCTACTTTCTCTGTCGACATCCGGTGGAACTGCAAACCACTCCCCCTGGTTGAAACTAGGGGGATGTCTCGTAGACTTGTAGGCTGACCCAGCACAGGTGCCGAGTGAGTCATAGTCCATGAGGGCGCGGCTCCAGCTTTCGCACCAAACTCCCCATCGGGGTGGATTTTCTCGTTGGCGCCAATCCTGGCCAACAATTAGCAAACTGCAAAGTTGCAAGACTTTCTGCAGCATGCCCACGCGGTGTCCCGGGAACGCGGGAACCGCCATTTTGGTAAGTATTGTCCTTCTTTCCATGTGAGGTAGCGTCTGGCTGTTTGTTAATTGGGGTATAACAAAGTCCATTTCGTTCCTCCCATCGGATAACACTGTCATGCTCATTATTCTCAGGGGTATCATCCCGAGAACAAAAACATGATAAACACGGCTCAGCCACGGCTTTCACGCCATTCCACAACAAACTCACAAAAGTCTCTTCTGTAGCTTGTTCTTCGTCCACGCACAGTTCATATGCGTGTTCTTCCTCTGACCGCAATCCTGGACCTTCTGCTCTGTGCAGATCCTCCATTCCTACGGTTCTCTCTCCCCGCCATCCTGGACCTTCTACTCTGTGCTGATCCTCCATTCTGACGGTTCTCTCTCCCTGCCATCCTGGACCTTCTGCTCTGTGCAGATCCTCCATTCTGACGGTTCTCTCTCCCTGCCATCCTGGACCTTCTACTCTGTGCAGATCCTCCATTCTGACGGTTCTCTCTTGATCGTTGAACACTGATTCCTTGTACATGGAGCTCCGCTCTGCGGGGCAGCTACCACATCCGTACAATAAACATGCCTTGTGCACCACCTTGTGTACCTAATGTAGATCTGACTCGTGTTTGCACTACCTCAGGCTAGGCTCACTCTTTCTGTGTCTACTGTAACACGTTCCTCCAGTCTGTGCTCCTTGGTAAGTGATCTGGAATGGAGACTAGAGTACTCTGGCTCTTCCATGCAGTACTTTGGGCGTCGACCTACTTTTGGCTAGCCTAGTGCGGACCCTTCCAGAATTCCTGCCCTAAGTTACCAGTTTACCCCTTCAGGCGTCCCCCGCTAGCGCTACCTCAAGGCGACTAGAACAGCAATAGCCCCCGGCTCCAGACTCACTAACCCCTAACGGATCCCAAGGCGTCTTTGCGGCATGCAGCTCCAGCATCTCCCTGACTACCCCTGGCTCTGTCCCACGCAGCACAAAGTGGCAGCAGACACTTTCCCTGTTTCCTAATGTGTGCCTAGCAAAAGCCTGTCCTGTTAGGTCTCTCAGCAGCGCCTCCAATTGTAACGGCTGGACCCCCCTTGTCTGACCCACCCAATCTCACATTGGCCCGTGTGGTCTAACCGGTCCCCATTACAAGGTCGTGTGTGGTGGTGCACCTGCTAGTAACAGGACTCCTGAGTCTCCCGCTTGGTGTTATAGAGGATATCATCAGGACAGGTATCTGAGGTAGTGGTTACGAGTCCAACTTACTTCACGTGCAGCGCCTCCACCTCATCAGGATCTATGCTTCCGCAGGGAGATGGTCCTGGTGAGGAACTCCTTCTCGGTGGTGACTGCCACTGTAGAGTAATCTCACACTCACACAGTGGGGGTTTCTTTGAACAAGGCATCTTTATTGTAGGTTGGGATGTAGCAGACTGCCCCATGCAGCTGCCGGCTCTAGCCGCACATCTCTCCGTGCTGTCCCTTTGCCAGGTACGCCCTCCCGTATTGAAGTGGGATTCCCTTTCTCCTAGGGAGATCACCCCTGCGCCAGGTCCCTGGACACCGGGTGGCTTAGACAGACTTGATTGGTCACTCTGCTACCGCTAGTTACAGCACTAGGGTCACAAAAGTATTCCTCCAACCGCTTCACACAACTGCTGGCTAACACTTTCAACTACTTTGCCCACTTTGCAACAACACTAACTGACAGTGTTGTGCCCTTTATACCTCAGGGGGCAGGCGCAGCTTCTGATGTCACTATCCAGGGACTCAGAGCATACAGCCACTCCCTTCCTTACACAGGGCACCACACCAGGGTGTGAGGGAAAACCTCCATAACTACTGCTGGCAGGCCTGTACTTACCAGGACTCACTGCCAACAGGGAAGATGTACGCAGTCATTATTATGCATGGCTACATATATGAATGTTATATACACACAGTATGTATATGAATGTTATATACACAGTATGTATATGAATGTTATATACACACAGTATGTATATGAATGTTATATACACAGTATGTATATGAATGTTATATACACACACTATGTATATGAATGTAATATTCACTTGTATCCCCGTCTCATGCAGATGCAGAGCAGGTTCTATCCGAGGCGGAGCACACTGTGCAGAATGTTCCGCTGCGTGTGCGCAGAGCGTCCCCGTGGCATCCTGGGAAAGTCGCTCTGCACGGTCTGAACCCCGAGACCAGCGACTCTCTGCTCGAGCTTTATGTAGAGAGAGTGAGTGAGCGAGACGGCTTCAGCACTCAACGCTCCGCAGACAGGACGAGTGCACACATCACTTTCCAGGAGCCGTTCAGTGAGACAGGTAACCACAGCAACTACTCGGCAACAACTCACACTCAGATAAACCTGGCCCACTCACACTCAACCACACCAACCACACTCCGATAACCCCAGCCCACTCGCACTCAGATAACACCAGCTCACTCACACAACCACACTCAGATAACCCTGGCCCACTCACACTCAGATAACACTGGTGCATTCACACTCTGAAAACTCTGGTCCACTCACCTCAGATAATACTGTCCCACGCACACTTGAATAATCCTGACACACACTCACTCATACACAGGAGCAAAGAAATGTAGGTAGCACAAGAGACGAGCAGTACTTGCTGAAGTGGTATTATACTTACTGTCATTAACAACAAGAGAACAGTTACGTTTTGGGCAGTGCCCCCTTCATCAGATCCCCCGCAGTGTAACAGTCAGAAAATGCAACTAAATAGAGGATTTAGCCCCCATGGTGCCGAAAACGCAGCATGGAGGCGTTCTGGCAATGGCGGGCCGCGTGTTCACTAAGCTCCCGGCTCTTCCGGGTGGTGACGTCTCGATCCTATATCCGCCTGTGCGCTATTTGTCGTTGCCATGGCAGCACAGAACGCCATGTATTGTAACTAGCCCACTTTCCCCCACCCCCTGGGAGATATGGCGGCTACGGTGTGTGTGGTGCTTTACCTGCGGCTCACAGGAGGACTGAACCTCCGCTGCTGGGAGCCTGGGGTGCACCTGATCCGTCGGGAGACAGCGCCTCCACCTGCGCGGGATCCTAACAGTGTGGGATAACCCTGTGCAGGACAATAAGAAATACACACTGGTGTGATATAACCGGTTTACTGAACACGTGACTAAGAATACTACAGAACCACTTAAGCCATCACAGGGCCGTACCCCTTCACCATGCCCCCCAACACTGTGTCCACACCCTGGTGGGGTTTACCCCAAAGTACTGAGGTGCACCTGGGCACCCAACCGACCCGGTATCTACAGGAACCAACCCACCCTGAGACAGCGCTGCCCCACTGGAACAGAAGTGTATAGTTGGTGAATGTGTTGAGGTGAGGTACCTGCCGGGTGCTCCCAGCACCCACCCGGGCGCGTCGATGTAACAAGATGGGATCCAGTGACGTTACCCGCGAAGCTTCCGCCTCTACGTTGGGGGGTGTCCCGCGTGGATGGTGCCACCATGCAGAGCGTCTCTGTACTGTAGATGGTGATCTGGTCCCAGACCACGTGATGCCAGGATACAGCCACGTCCGGTCTGTGTCCCTCACACTGGCACTGCAGGGCAGTGTCCCTGTCTATGGGCCTGTCCCTGCAGCAACCACAAGCTGAGGGGAGTCGGGGCCTAAGGGGGTCTCTGGCCTAGTGCAGGGGTCACTGACACCCTCCACATACACACCCTACCTGTCTGCTGTCCCAGCTCCAACTGCTGGCGTGGTCTCAGCGCGCGGAGTGTATCTCATTTCTGAATCTAATATATACCTCCCCTCTACCATTTTACCACCTTTCCTCTCACAATATAATATAATGTGTGTGTGTATATATATGCAGTGTTCGACAAACCTATACATTTGCACGCCCCGGGCGAGTGGATTTAACATCGTGGCGAGCTCCTATTGGCCCAAGCAGCACACGTGGGTACTAGGTGGCGAGTAGATTTTTTTGTTCGGCGAGTAGATTTTTTGGTGATTTGTCGACCACTGTGTGTGTGTATATATATATATCTATACTGTATGTAATATAAACCTCCTATATATATACATATACATATATACAGTGGTCGACAAATCACCAAAAAATCTACTCGCCGAACAAAAAAATCTTCTCGCCACCTAGTACCCACGTGTTCTGCTTGGGCCAATAGGAGCTCGCCACGATGTTAAATCCACTCGCCCGGGGCGTGCAAATGTATAGGTTTGTCGAACACTGCATATATATACACACACACACACACACATTATATTATATTGTGAGAGGAAAGGTGGTAACATTGTAGAGGGGAGGTATATATATATATATATATATATATATATATATATATTTATCATTTTTAGTCATAAGCCTGATTGTCCATCCCCTTTATTCATTTGGTGGCTCTTCTCTGCACTCTCTCTATTTCCATAATGTCTTTTCTGAACATTAGACACGCTCCCTCCAAAGAAGGAAGCGAGATGAACACATACGTTTGTGTCCCCGAATGGCATGAATGAACAAGTAGAATTGAATTGATTGGTGTACTAGGTGGGGTCATTGCCATAAGTAGCATTATATTACTGTATGTTGGATATGATATTTAACCACATACCCTGTACTCCACGTGACACCATCTTATAAAAGTCCAGATGGCACATAATATGCTAGACGATGTCATGTAGTGGGGAGTGTATGTAACGTTTACAGGTGTGATGGAGCAGCCTCACAGGTAGAGTCAGGAGTTTACACACCAACGTCTTGCAAAGAAAGTACTTTATTTCTCGGACAAGGGCAATCAGGTTGCATTACACGTTTAACAGCATAAGCATAGAACAAAATAACAACATATATCTGCCAAACAACACAAAAGTCCTTGGGTTTTGGGTGCAGGGTGTGAGTCTGAGCTCTTCCCCCAGACATGTCTTTGGGTTTTGGGTTTTGGGTGGGAGTCTGAGCTCTTCCCCAGACACGTCCTTGGGTTTTGGGAACAGGGTGGGAGTCTGAGCTCTTCCCCCAGACACGTCCTTGGGTTTTGGGTGCAGGGTGGGAGTCTGAGCTCTTCTCCCAGACACGTCCTTGGGTTTTGGGTGCAGGGTGGGAGAATGAGCTCTTCTCCCAGACATGTCTTTGGGTTTTGGGTGCAGGGTGGGAGTCTGAGCTCTTCCCCCAGACACGTCCTTGGGTTTTGGGTGCAGGGTGGGAGTCTGAGCTCTTCCCCCCGACACGTACTTGGGTTTTGGGTTCATGGTGGGAGAATGAGCTCTTCTCCCAGACACATCCTTGGATTTTGGGTGCAGGGTGGGAGTCTAAGCTCTTCCCCCAGACACGTACTTGGTTTTGGGTTCAGGGTGGGAGTCTGAGCTCTTCCCCCAGACACGTCCTTGGGTTTTGGGTGCAGGGTTGGAGTCTGAACTCTTCTCCCAGACACGTCCTTGGGTTTTGGGTGCAGGGTGGGAGAATGAGTTCTTCCCCCAGACACGTCCTTGGGTTTTGGGTGCAGGGTGTGAGTCTGAGCTCTTCTCCCAGACACGTCCTTGGGTTTTGGGTGCAGGGTGGGAGTCTGAGCTCTTCCCCCAGACACGTCCTTGGGTTTTGGGTGCAGGGTGGGAGTCTGAGCTCTTCCCCCAGACACGTCCTTGGGTTTTGGGTGCAGGGTGGGAGTCTGAGCTCTTCCCCCAGACACGTCCTTGGGTTTTGGGTGCAGGGTGGGAGTCTGAGCTCTTCCCCCAGACACGTCCTTGGGTTTTGGGTGTGTGGCAGGACGGCCTGTAGCCGAGGTCAGGGAACAGTCCACACGTGTAGTTTCAGGATAAATGAAAACGTTCAGTGGCTTTATTTCTCCACAGCAACATAACTTGCGGGTACACTGTCCCTTTAAGCAAATAAATCCTGCTCCACGTTGGCAGAAAACTGACTAACACTGCAGTCCTAGCTAGCAGGCTGGCTGGCTAAACCATACCCAAACCGTAAGAGTCTTTTTAAGCAGTCATGCAAACAAATGAAAGAAATCTTACTTTGGCTGCAGTAAGTAGTGTGCTGTATCCTTCTGGCTAGCAGCACATATATCCATGTGCTCTCATCTGAGACAGGCAGCTACTGCTGGTAACAAGATCCTTATCTACCTTCCTGGCTCTCAGGTGTCAGCTTACTTCCTGACTACCTAACTTCCACCTGAGTTAACCCTTATGAGTGCTGGATGAAGCACTCAGACATATGTTTCCCAGGCATAATTGATAGGGGTTGACTTCACCCTGTCACAGGGTGCAGGGTGGGAGTCTGAGCTCTTCCCCCAGACACGTCCTTGGGTTTTGGGTGCAGGGTGGGAGTCTGAGCTCTTCTCGCAGACACGTCCTTGGGTTTTGGGTGCAGGGTGGGAGTCTGAGCTCTTCCCCCAGACACGTCATTGGGTTTTGGGTGCAGGGTGGGAAAATGAGCTCTTCTCCCAGACACGTCATTGGGTTTTGGGTGCAGGGTGGGAGTCTGAGCTCTTCCCCCAGACACGTCATTGGGTTTTGGGTGCAGGGTGGGAGTCTGAGCTCTTCCCCCAGACACGTGCTTGGGTTTTGGGTGCAGGGTGGGAGTCTGAGCTCTTCCCCCAGTCACGTCCTTGGGTTTTGGGTGCAGGGTGGGAGTCTGAGCTCTTCCCCCAGACACGTCCTTGGGTTTTGGGTGCAGCGTGGGAGTCTGAGCTCTTCCCCCAGACACGTCCTTGGGTTTTGGGTGTGTGGCAGGACGGCCTGTAGCCGAGGTCAGGGAACAGTCCACACGTGTAGTTTCAGGATAAATTAAAACGTTCAGTGGCTTTATTTCTCCACAGCAACATAACATGCGGGTACACTGTCCCTTTAAGCAAATAAATCCTGCTCCACGTTGGGAGAAAACTGACTAACACTGCAGTCCTAGCTAGCAGGCTGGCTGGCTAAACCATACCCAAACCGTAAGAGTCTTTTTAAGCAGTCATGCAAACAAATGAAAGAAATCTTACTTTGGCTGCAGTAAGTAGTGTGCTGTATCCTTCTGGCTAGCAGCACATATATCCATGTGCTCTCATCTGAGACAGGCAGCTACTGCTGGTAACAAGATCCTTATCTACCTTCCTGGCTCTCAGGTGTCAGCTTACTTCCTGACTACCTAACTTCCACCTGAGTTAACCCTTATGAGTGCTGGATGAAGCACTCAGACATATGTTTCCCAGGCATAATTGATAGTGGTTGACTTCACCCTGTCACAGGGTGCAGGGTGTGAGTCTGAGCTCTTCTCCCAGACACGTCCTTGGGTTTTGGGTGCAGGGTGGGAGAATGAGCTCTTCCCCCAGACACGTTCTTGGTTTTTGGGTGCAGGGTGGGAGTCTGAGCTCTTCCCCCAGACATGTCCTTGGGTTTTGGGTGCAGGGTGTGAGTCTGAGCTCTTCTCCCAGACACGTCCTTGGGTTTTGGGTGCAGGGTGTGAGTCTGAGCTCTTCTCGCAGACACGTCCTTGGGTTTTGGGTGCAGGGTGGGAGTCTGAGCTCTTCCCCCAGACACGTCCTTGGGTTTTGGGTGCAGGGCGGGAGTCTGAACTCTTCCCCCAGACATGTCCTTGGGTTTTGGGCACAGGGTGGGAGTCTGAGCTCTTCTCGCAGACACGTCCTTGGGTTTTGGGTGCAGGGTGGGAGTCTGAGCTCTTCTCCCAGACACGTCATTGGGTTTTGGGTGCAGGGTGGGAAAATGAGCTCTTCGCCCAGACACGTCCTTGGGTTTTGGGTGCAGGGTGGGAGTCTGAGCTCTTCCCCCAGACACGTCCTTGGGTTTTGGGTGCAGGGTGGGAGTCTGAGCTCTTCCCCCCGACACGTCATTGGGTTTTGGGTGCAGGGTGGGAGTCTGAGCTCTTCTCCCAGACACGTCCTTGGGTTTTGGGTGCAGGGTGGGAGAATGAGCTCTTCTCCCAGACACGTCATTGGGTTTTGGGTGCAGGGTGGGAGTCTGAGCTCTTCCCCCCGACACGTCATTGGGTTTTGGGTGCAGGGTGTGAGTCTGAGCTCTTCCCCCAGACACGTCCTTGGGTTTTGGGTGCAGGGTGGGAGTCTGAGCTCTTCCCCCCGACACGTCATTGGGTTTTGGGTGCAGGGTGTGAGTCTGAGCTCTTCCCCCAGACACGTCATTGGGTTTTGGGTGCAGGGTGGGAGTCTGAGCTCTTCTCCCAGACACGTCCTTGGGTTTTGGGTGCAGGGTGGGAGAATGAGCTCTTCTCCCAGACACGTCATTGGGTTTTGGGTGCAGGGTGGGAGTCTGAGCTCTTCCCCCCGACACGTCATTGGGTTTTGGGTGCAGGGTGGGAGTCTGAGCTCTTCTCCCAGACACGTCCTTGGGTTTTGGGTGCAGGGTGGGAGAATGAGCTCTTCTCCCAGACACGTCATTGGGTTTTGGGTGCAGGGTGGGAGTCTGAGCTCTTCCCCCCGACACGTCATTGGGTTTTGGGTGCAGGGTGTGAGTCTGAGCTCTTCCCCCAGACACGTCCTTGGGTTTTGGGTGCAGGGTGGGAGTCTGAGCTCTTCTCCCAGTAGTAGGGAGTCTGAGCTCTTCTCCCAGTAGTAGGGAGCCTGAGCTCTTCTCCCAGTAGTAGGGAGCCTGAGCTCTTCTTCCAGTAGTAGGGAGCCTGAGCTCTTCTCCCAGTAGTAGGGAGCCTGAGCTCTTCTCCCAGTAGTAGGGAGTCGGAGCTCTTCTCCCAGTAGTAGGGAGCTTGAGCTCTTCTCCCAGTAGTAGGGAGTCTGAGCTCTTCTCCCAGTAGTAGGGAGTCTGAGCTCTTCTCCCAGTAGTAGGGAGTCTGAGCTCTTCTCCCAGTAGTAGGGAGCCGGAGCTCTTCTTCCAGTAGTAGGGAGTCTGAGCTCTTCCCCCAGTAGTAGGGAGTCTGAGCTCTTCTCCCAGTAGTAGGGAGTCTGAGCTCTTCTCCCAGTAGTAGGGAGCCTGAGCTCTTCTCCCAGTAGTAGGGAGTCTGAGCTCTTCTCCCAGTAGTAGGGAGCCTGAGCTCTTCTCCCAGTAGTAGGGAGTCTGAGCTCTTCTCCCAGTAGTAGGGAGCCTGAGCTCTTCTCCCAGTAGTAGGGAGCCTGAGCTCTTCTCCCAGTAGTAGGGAGCCTGAGCTCTTCTCCCAGTAGTAGGGAGCCTGAGCTCTTCTCCCAGTAGTAGGGAGTCTGAGCTCTTCTCCCAGTAGTAGGGAGCCTGAGCTCTTCTCCCAGTAGTAGGGAGTCTGAGCTCTTCTCCCAGTAGTAGGGAGTCTGAGCTCTTCTCCCAGTAGTAGGGAGTCTGAGCTCTTCTCCCAGTAGTAGGGAGCCTGAGCTCTTCTTCCAGTAGTAGGGAGTCTGAGCTCTTCCCCCAGTAGTAGGGAGCCTGAGCTCTTCTCCCAGTAGTAGGGAGTCTGAGCTCTTCTCCCAGTAGTAGGGAGCCTGAGCTCTTCTCCCAGTAGTAGGGAGTCTGAGCTCTTCTCCCAGTAGTAGGGAGTCTGAGCTCTTCTCCCAGTAGTAGGGAGTCTGAGCTCTTCTCCCAGTAGTAGGGAGTCTGAGCTCTTCTCCCAGTAGTAGGGAGCCTGAGCTCTTCTCCCAGTAGTAGGGAGTCTGAGCTCTTCTCCCAGTAGTAGGGAGCCTGAGCTCTTCTCCCAGTAGTAGGGAGTCTGAGCTCTTCTCCCAGTAGTAGGGAGTCTGAGCTCTTCTCCCAGTAGTAGGGAGTCTGAGCTCTTCTTCTACTGTAGTAGGGAGTCTGAGCTCTTCTCCCAGTAGTAAGGAGTCTGAGCTCTTCTTCTACTGTAGTAGGGAGTCTGAGCTCTTCTCCCAGTAGTAGGGAGTCTGAGCTCTTCTTCTACTGTAGTAGGGAATCCCTCGTCTGTTTCTCAATGTTTCTCTTCGCTCCCTGGAGTAGCCGTTTGCCTTGAGTTTGGACAGAACTTCACTTTCTCTCATCAGATATTGTTTAGATTTACTCACAATCCGCTTTACTCTAACTGGCTGAATGGTAAACCTATGTACATTAATGGCGCTATGTAAATAAAGATATTCATTCATTCATTCATTCATACATAAACCACCCTTTAAGTGTGGAGGAGGAAAAGTGCCTGCTGTTTGGAGGTTATTGCAATCTTTGGGTTTTGTAAATAATATCATATGAGAGAAAAAGGACCCAGTCTTCCAGCTCCTCTGTCACAACAAATGTAGAATTATAAAATTAAAATACTTTATTGATAACCAAGAATAAAAAATAGGGCGTTAAAACGTAATTAAACGGTGTGTTATAACAGCACTTGACTGTATCCTTCATAACCCATCCGAGATAAGGTGGGTAGATATAGTGATAAGATCCCTTATAGATATTCGGGATCAAGGCGCTATCTGTAATAGCTTCCTAAAAGATATAGGAGATGGGTCTATTGGAGCTCACTTAGAGGTTAATCTCAGTATTAGTGTATCAGTGCATGTGTTACGCACTCAAGTGACACACCAATAATATAAGCGTTTTATGGCATAGTAAGCGACAGGTTAGACCATATCTGCCCCTGCTTGAAATAGCGCTGCTCGCTTGATAATCTCGCTAACATTAAAGGTGCTAGGTCTATGGTGGAATCGTATTGTGCCCACAGATGAAATAAAGCGCAGGCTAATAAGCAAACAAAAGGTAAGGTATAATTCCGTTGGCATTGATCAGGTGTGTATTTGATATACCATGGACACCTATACTGCAGAAAGGTAATTGATGCAGACCACCATATGTGCTGCTGATATGTCGTAGGATTTATGGGTGTGCTCTTAATCCACAGGGCTCACCTATATTATCAGTTGAGTATGGCTGCATCAATATTGAGCTTGATGGTGCAGTGTGATTACCAGTCATACATTAGCCATTCTGTTTGAATCCACATAAATACACCTAGTGCACATTCACAGTCACTGATCCCAGGGCTGGGTGATATGGTGCATAAAGGAGGCGGCTAATGTTGAAGCAACCTCCACTATAATTGTGGTGGCTAGAGCTGGTATCAACGCTGTAAACTGCTCAAAAGTAAGTCCGCCATGCAGACCAGCACTATACTGAGTCTCACTGTGAGACGCAAGCCTGAACACGCCTCAGCCAGATGACACGCAGTGGTCTGCATGGCGCGTGCGCAGCGTACTCCGGTTCTGATTGGAGATCTTGAAGTGATGTCACACGCTGATTTTTGGCGCCAAGGCGGCAGACGATCCCTATATAGGGTACTTGAACTATGTTTTAGGCACTTCTTGATAAAGTGCATTTTTGTTGCACGAAACGCGTCGAAGGTTTCACAACCCTCTGTTTTATGATCTCTTAATTAATAAAAGATTTTTTGCCAGACCACTCTTGCCTTTTTGGCTGTGCGCTGCACGCTTCACTACATTGGACCTTTCCTCACTGGATTCAGCAGCACGCCCAAGGAGAGAGGGACTGGAGGTACTAAGTGTGAGTACGTTTGCCTGGGGCCATCCCAATGAGGTAAGGGGGGGGTGTTTTTGTGCATTTACCCCCTGCCTTCAGGGTAATTGGAGCCCTTTCATAGGTTTGTACTGCTTAATTGCTAATTCCCAGTGCCCTCTTGTCCTTTCATTGTTAATGTGAGGTCAATGTGCTTGAGCACCATTTCTCTCCACTGTATATCTACCTCCCCCTACGTGCCCTGAAGAAGCGTTCACTACGTGAAACGCGCGCGTCGGCATTTTCTCTCCTGCACACGCGGGAAACCGGTTGATTTGAACACAACAGCTGATGGATATTGATCCGCGTTGTTAGACTTGCGGTTTCCCCCGGCGTGTATGTTCACTTAGGATCGCGCTGTGTCACTGTACCGCGGGATCCTACTACCTCACAGGGTCTACTCACTCACAGACAGGCAGGTCCTCGAGCATATCAGCGCTGATATAACCAAGATCAGCGCTGATATAGGGGACCATGCGATTCACAGATAGACCGCTCCCCCCCACAAACTGGTATTAGGTTTTTATCTGTCATCAAGGGTCAATAAGGGGGGTGGGGTGATCATACAGTGTGTTTTTCATCCCATCAACAACCCCACATACACCCGCTTTACCTACCGGTTGACACTGTTGGCATTTTGTCAGTGTACTCACCGGATACTGGCAGACTTACTTTTGAGCAGTTTACAGCGTTGCTACCAGCTCTAGCCACCACAATTATAGTGGAGGTTGCTTCAACATTAGCCGCCTCCTTTATGCACCATATCACCCAGCCCTGGGATCAGTGACTGTGAATGTGCACTAGGTGTATTTATGTGGATTCAAACAGAATGGCTAATGTATGACTGGTAATCACACTGCACCATCAAGCTCAATATTGATGCAGCCATACTCAACTGATAATATAGGTGAGCCCTGTGGATTAAGAGCACACCCATAAATCCTACGACATATCAGCAGCACATATGGTGGTCTGCATCAATTACCTTTCTGCAGTATAGGTGTCCATGGTATATCAAATACACACCTGATCAATGCCAACGGAATTATACCTTACCTTTTGTTTGCTTATTAGCCTGCGCTTTATTTCATCTGTGGGCACAATACGATTCCACCATAGACCTAGCACCTTTAATGTTAGCGAGATTATCAAGCGAGCAGCGCTATTTCAAGCAGGGGCAGATATGGTCTAACCTGTCGCTTACTATGCCATAAAACGCTTATATTATTGGTGTGTCACTTGAGTGCGTAACACATGCACTGATACACTAATACTGAGATTAACCTCTAAGTGAGCTCCAATAGACCCATCTCCTATATCTTTTAGGAAGCTATTACAGATAGCGCCTTGATCCCGAATATCTATAAGGGATCTTATCACTATATCTACCCACCTTATCTCGGATGGGTTATGAAGGATACAGTCAAGTGCTGTTATAACACACCGTTTAATTACGTTTTAACGCCCTATTTTTTATTCTTGGTTATCAATAAAGTATTTTAATTTTATAATTCTACATTTGTTGTGACAGAGGAGCTGGAAGACTGGGTCCTTTTTTCTCTCATATGATATTATTAGTCTCCATCCAGTCAGCACCTCACTGTGGTTAGCATAAGCTGTGCGGGTTTTTTCTGTGTGTATCACGGTTTTGTAAATAAGACTGCTGTGAGTTATCTGAATGTGCAATCTTTGCTTTTACACTAGTTGCACATTCAGGTAACCACGGCAACTGCTCACATTCAGGTAACCACAGCAACTGCTCACATTCGGGTAACCACAGCAACTGCTCACATTCGGGTAACCACAGCAACTGCTCACATTCAGGTAACCACGGCAGCTGCTCACATTCGGGTAACCACAGCAACTGCTCATATTCGGATAACCACAGCAACTGCTCACATTCAGGTAACCACAGCAACTGCTCACATTCAGGTAACCACAGCAACTGCTCACATTTGGGTAACCACAGCAACTGCTCACATTTGGGTAACCACAGCAACTGCTCATATTCAGGTAACCACAGCAACTGCTCACATTCGGGTAACCACAGCAACTGCTCACATTCGGGTAACCACAGTAACAGCTCACATTCGGGTAACCACAGCAACTGCTCACATTCAGGTAACCACAGCAAATGCTCACATTCGGGTAACCACAGCAACTGCTCACATTCAGGTAACCACAGCAACTGCTCACATTCAGGTAACCACAGCAACTGCTCACATTCGGGTAACCACAGTAACAGCTCACATTCAGGTAACCACAGCAACTGCTCACATTCGGGTAACCACAGTAACAGCTCACATTCGGGTAACCACAGCAACTGCTCACATTCAGGTAACCACAGCAACTGCTCACATTCGGGTAACCACAGCAACTGCTCACATTCGGGTAACCACAGCAACTGCTCACATTCGGGTAACGACAGCAACTGCTCACATTCAGGTAACCACAGCAACTGCTCACATTCAGGTAACCACAGCAACTGCTCACATTCGGGTAACCACAGCAACTGCTCACATTCGGGTAACCACAGCAACTGCTCACATTCGGGTAACCACAGCAACTGCTCACATTCGGGTAACCACAGCAACTGCTCACATTCAGGTAACCACAGCAACTGCTCACATTCGGGTAACCACAGTAACAGCTCACATTCAGGTAACTACAGCAACTGCTCACATTCAGGTAACCACAGCAACTGCTCACATTCAGGTAACCACAGCAACTGCTCACATTCAGGTAACCACAGCAACTGCTCACATTCAGGTAACCACAGCAACTGCTCACATTCAGGTAACCACAGCAACTGCTCACATTCAGGTAACCACAGCAACTGCTCACATTCAGGTAACCACAGCAACTACTCGCATTCAGGTAACCACAGCAACTGCTCACGTTCAGGTAACCACAGCAACTGCTCACATTCGGGTAACCACAGCAACTGCTCACATTCAGGTAACCACAGCAACTGCTCACATTCGGGTAACCACAGCAACTGCTCACATTCGGGTAACCACAGCAACTGCTCACATTCGGGTAACCACAGTAACTGCTCACATTCGGGTAACCACAGCAACTGCTCACATTCGGGTAACCACAGCAACTGCTCACATTCAGGTAACCACAGCAACTGCTCACATTCAGGTAACCACAGCAACTGCTCACATTCAGGTAACCACAGCAACTGCTCACATTCAGGTAACCACAGCAACTGCTCACATTCGGGTAACCACAGCAACTGCTCACATTCGGGTAACCACAGCAACTGCTCACATTCGGGTAACCACAGCAACTGCTCACATTCGGGTAACCACAGCAACTGCTCACATTCGGGTAACCACAGTAACTGCTCACATTCGGGTAACCACAGTAACTGCTCACATTCGGGTAACCACAGCAACTGCTCACATTCAGGTAACCACAGCAACTGCTCACATTCGGGTAACCACAGCAACTGCTCACATTCGGGTAACCACAGTAACAGCTCACATTCAGGTAACCACAGCAACTGCTCACATTCAGGTAACCACAGCAACTGCTCACATTCAGGTAACCACAGCAACTGCTCACATTCAGGTAACCACAGCAACTGCTCACATTCAGGTAACCACAGCAACTGCTCACATTCAGGTAACCACAGTAACTGCTCACATTCAGGTAACCACAGCAACTGCTCACGTTCAGGTAACCACAGCAACTGCTCACATTCGGGTAACCACAGCAACTGCTCACATTCAGGTAACCACAGCAACTGCTCACATTCGGGTAACCACAGCAACTGCTCACATTCGGGTAACCACAGCAACTGCTCACATTCGGGTAACCACAGCAACTGCTCACATTCAGGTAACCACACCAACTGCTCACATTCGTGTAATCACAGCAACTGCTCACATTCGGGTAACCACAGCAACTGCTCACATTCGGGTAACCACAGCAACTGCTCACATTCAGGTAACGACAGCAACTGCTCACATTCGGGTAACCACAGCAACTGCTCACATTCGGGTAACCACAATAACTGCTCACATTCAGGTAACGACAGCAACTGCTCACATTCGGGTAACCACAGCAACTGCTCACATTCGGGTAAACACAGTAACTGCTCACATTCGGGTAACCACAGCAACTGCTCACATTCAGGTAACCACAGTAACTGCTCACATTCGGGTAACCACAGTAACTGCTCACATTCAGGTAACCACAGCAACTGCTCACATTCAGGTAACCACAGCAACTGCTCACATTCGGGTAACCACAGCAACTGCTCACATTCGGGTACCACAGCAACTGCTCACATTCAGGTAACCACAGCAACTGCTCACATTCAGGTAACCACAGCAACTGCTCACATTCGGGTAACCACAGCAACTGCTCACATTCGGGTAACCACAGCAACTGCTCACATTCGGGTAACCACAGCAACTGCTCACATTCAGGTAACCACAGCAACTGCTCACATTCAGGTAACCACAGCAACTGCTCACATTCAGGTAACCACAGCAACTGCTCACATTCAGGTAACCACAGCAACTGCTCATATTCAGGTAACCACAGCAACTGCTCACATTCGGGTAACCACAGCAACTGCTCACATTCGGGTAACCACAGCAACTGCTCACATTTAGATAGCCCTGGCCCACTAAAACTCAACCTTGGACCACTCACACTTAGATAACTCTGGCCCATTTGCACAACCACAGCAACCACACTCAGGTAACCACTGTCCACTCACACTTAGATAAACATGACAGCCACTCACACTTGGTAGGGTCCGGGCTCACTCTCCCTCTATCCCCCCCCCCTCAGATTTTGGATCCATGTCGCAGCGTGTTCTCGCCCGCAAGTTACACGGGACGTCCGTCTCAGTGCAGCGGGTCAGAGCCTCGGATCAGGTTCTGGTTCAGAATTTGGGGCCCGAGATTGCCTCCGACCTCCTGGAGCTTTATCTGGAGAGCAAGCGGAGCGGAGGAGGGAAGGTGCGCTCTGTCACCATGCTGAGAGATAGCGGCACTGCCATTGTGTCCTTCCATGACTGGCAGGGTGAGTGGGCAATGGGAAGTCCTGAGATAACGGGGGAGGGTGCGCTCTGTCACCATGCTGAGAGATAGCGGCACAGCCATTGTGTCCTTCCATGACTGGCAGGGTGAGTGGGCAATGGGAAGTCCTGAGATAAAGGTGGGGGGGGGAAGAGTCCTGAGATAACGGGGGGGGAGTCCTGATATAACGGGGGGGAGTCCTTATATAACGGGGGGTCCTGATATAACGGGGGGGGAGTCCTTATTGTATTGTATTGTATGTCTTTATTTATATAGCGCCATAAATGTACATAGCGCTTCACAGTAGTAATACATGTGGTAATCAAATAAATAACAGATAATATAAATAACAGATCATGGGAATAAGTGCTTCAGACATAAACATAACATTTAGGAAGAGGAGTCCCTGCCCCGAGGAGCTTACAGTCTAATTGGTAGGTAGGGAGACCGTACAGAGACAGTAGGAGGGAGTTCTGGTAAGTGCGTCTGCAGGGGGCCAAGCTTATGTATCATGTGTTCAGAATATCCACAGTGCTATTCATATGCTTCTATAAGCAAGTGTGTCTTAAGGTGGGTCTTAAAGGTGGATAGAGAGGGTGCTAGTCGGGTACTGAGGGGAAGGGCATTCCAGAGTTGTGGGGCAGTCAGTGAGAAAGGATTAAAGCGGGAGAGGGCTTTAGATACAAAGAGGTAGAAAGAAGACATCCTTGAGAAAAACGCAAGAGTCGGGATGGTGCATACCGAGAAATTAGGGCTGAGATGTAAGGGGGGGCAGAAGAGTGTAAAGCTTTAAAAGTGAGCAGAAGAATGGAGTGTGTTATACGTTATTTGATCGGAAGCCAGGAGAGGGATTTCAGGAGGGGAGATGCTGAGACAGATCTAGGAAAGAGTAGAGTGATTCTGGCAGCAGCGTTTAGGATAGATTGTAGGGGAGACAGGTGAGAGGCAGGAAGGCCGGACAGCAGGAGGTTACAGTAATCAAGACGGGAGAGAATGAGGGCCTGAGTCAGAGTTTTAGCAGTCCAGTAACAGAGGAATGGGCGTATCTTAGTTATATTGCGGAGGAAAAAGCGACAAGTTTTAGAAACGTTTTGAATATGAGAGGAGAATGTGAGAGAGGAGTCGAGTGTGACCCCTAGGCAGTGTGCTTGGGCTACTGGGTGAATGATCGTAGTTCCAACAGTAATGTGGAAGGAGGTAGTAGGGCCAGGTTTGGGAGGAAGTATAAGGAGTTATATAACGGGGGAAGAGTCCTGATATAACGGGGGGGGAGTCTTGATATAACAGGGGGGGGAGGGTCCTGATATAACGGGGGGGGGGGTGCTCTGTCACCATGCAGAGAGATAGCGGCACTGCCATCATGTCCTCCATGACTTGCAGGGTGAGTGGGCAATGGGAAGTCCTGAGATAAAGGGGGAGGAAGACTCCTGATATAACGGGGGGGGGTCCTGATATAACGGGGGGGGTGCTCTGTCACCATGCTGAGAGATAGCGGCACTGCCATCATGTCCTTCCATGACTGGCAGGGAGAATGGGCAATGGGAAGTCTTGAGATAAAGGGGAGGGGGGGGGAGTCCTGAGATAAAGGGGGGGAGTCCTGAGATAAAGGGGGGGGAGTCCTGAGATAAAGGGGGGGGAGTCCTGAGATAAAGGGGGGGGGGAGTCCTGAGATAAAGGGGGGGAGTCCTGAGATAAAGGGGGGGGAGTCCTGAGATAAAGGGGGAGAGTCCTGAGATAAAGGGGGAGAGTCCTGAGATAAAGGGGGAGAGTCCTGAGATAAAGGGGGAGAGTCCTGAGATAAAGGGGGGGAGTCCTGAGATAAAGGGGGGGAGTCCTGAGATAAAGGGGGAGAGTCCTGAGATAAAGGGGGAGAGTCCTGAGATAAAGGGGGAGAGTCTTGAGATAAAGGGGGAGAGTCCTGAGATAAAGGGGGGGGGGTGTCCTGAGATAAAGGGGGAGAGTCCTGGGGGTCCTGAGATAAAGGGGGTGTCCTGAGATAAAGGGGGTGTCCTGAGATAAAGGGGGTGTCCTGAGATAAAGGGGGTGTCCTGAGATAAAGGGGGTGTCCTGAGATAAAGGGGGTGTCCTGAGATAAAGGGGGTGTCCTGAGATAAGGGGGGTGTCCTGAGATAAGGGGAAGTGGGGAGAGTCCTGAGATAAGGGGAAGGGGGGAGAGTCCTGAGATAAGGGGAAGGGGGGAGAGTCCTGAGATAAGGGGAAGGGGGGAGAGTCCTGAGATAAGGGGAAGGGGGGAGAGTCCTGAGATAAGGGGAAGGGGGGAGAGTCCTGAGATAAAGAGGGGGGGAAGAATCCTAGGATAAAGGAGTCAGGGAGTCCTGATATAAAGAGGAGGGGAGAGTCCTAGGATAAAGGGGGTGGGAGAGTCCTGAGATAAAGGGGGGTGGAGTCCTGAGATAAAGGGGGGGGGGAGTCCAGAGATAAGGGGAAGGGGAGTCCTAGGATAAAGGTGGGGTGTGGAGTCCTGAGATAAAGGGGGGTGGAGTCCTGAGATAAAGGGGAGTGGAGTCCTGAGATAAAGGGGAGTGGAGTCCTGAGATAAAGGGGGGGGGAGTCCAGAGATAAAGGGGGATGGAGTCCAGGAATAAAGGGGGGGGAGAAACCTGAGATAAGGGGGGGTAGTCCTGAGATAAGGGAGGGGGAGAGTCCTGAGATAAGGGGATTATTCCTGAATGTATCAACTACACTATTAACTTCTGTATTTATAAAACCCAAGAAAATGACTAATTGTGTGGGCCACAATGAAGGAATAAATATAGAGCACACACCACAATAGAGAGAGGTTCCCACAGATGTACCCTCTTTATCTTTATTATACACTGGCTGATAGACCCGGCGTTGCCCGGGATGTAAATGGATAAAAGAAATGTGTGTTGTTTAAAATAAAAAGTACAATAAGCAGATATGATTGAAGTTTAAAGGCGGCCATTTTGGCAGAGTAGCGGAGCCACCGATGATAGCGCCAGATGTCCAGTGCGTATCGGGCGGGAAGGCGGCCATTTTGGCAGAGTAGCGGTGCCGCCGATGATGGGGCCAGATGTCCAGTGCGTATCGGGCGGGAAGGCGGCCATTTTGGCAGAGTAGCGGAGCCACCGATGATAGCGCCACATGTCCAGTGCGTATCGGACGGGAAGGCGGCCATTTTGGCAGAGTAGCAGAGCCGTCGATGATGGGGCCAGATGTCCAGTGCGTATCGGGCGGGAAGACGGCCATTTTGTCAGAATAGCGGAGCCGTCGATGATGGGGCCAGATGTCCAGTGCGTATCGGGCGGGAAGGCGGCCATTTTGGCAGAGTAGCGGTGCCGCCGATGTTGGCGCCTGATGTCCAGTGCGTATCGGGCAGGAAGGCGGCCATTTTGGCAGAGTAGCGGTGCCGCCGATGATGGGGCCAGATGTCCAGTGCGTATCGGGCGGGAAGGCGGCCATTTTGGCAGAGTAGCGGTGCCGCCGATGATGGGGCCAGATGTCCAGTGCGTATCGGGCGGGAAGGCAGCCATTTTGCCAGAGTAGCGGTGCCGCCGATGATTGGGCCACATGTCCAGTGCAAGCGCGGCCTGGGTTGTCGGGCGGGTAAGAGTAGTAGGCGAGTGAAGAGCGTGTATAGTAGGGTAGATGGTAAGAGAGGGGTGGGGGCAGATAAAGGCATAATATTCCTAAGTTCATTGAAGGGTGGAAGGGAGGGGGGTGCAGGGGCAGATAAAGGCATCATAATCAGACGTGCATTGGAGGGGGTGTGGGGGGAAGGGAGGGGGCTGCATAGCGGAGCTGAGGCGGTCATCTAAATTGTTTGCATGAAGGTTGGTAAGGGCTCACACGCGGTGCAGCTGATTATGTCCAAGCCGGTTGAGTAATCGTGGGTCTGACCGGAGATGTCTGTAAGCAGCCAAGTAGTCCTGATCACTAAAGCGAAGTACTATACATTGAATTCGGCTCTCTAGTGCGAGGAGGAGGCAATATAGTTGATTACCCTACTATCGTCTATCACTAGACTTAGGGACCCCCAGTACAAGTTGGCAGCGCTGTTGGAGCTGCGTTGTTTGCTAGCAAACAGCGTTTATATGTTAGCCTAACAGCTGAGGGACCCCCATGGTATTCCATGCATCCTCCTCCAATTAATTAGTGCTGTGTATTGGTCATTGGATACCAGATTCCACACCCTGTGGTTATATGTCTTCTATATGAGTGGGAGACAACCGGTTCAATTTCTGTGGTGTGGTTAGGCACAATATATACGCACTAACAGCATTGGTTATTAGACTGTGTGCACATTCATTGCATGAGGAAAGAGCACTATTACTGGCTGATTATTATGCTAACGCTCTGTCATTAGCTACAGGGACCCCCAGTACAAGTTGGCAGCGATGTTGGAGCTGTGCTGTTTGTTAGCAAGCAGCGTTCATATGTTAGTCGAATAGCTGAGGGACCCCCATGGTGGCCTTGTGTATTCTTACATTTTATTATGCTGTATGCGGACTACTCTGCGTGTGATTCTATGACCTTGATAGTGTCAATCACATTAACATTGCACTATACTCACTGGCAATTTTACATCATTTGTATGAGTGACTACAACAGATTTATTGGGCCTCATGCAGAGAGCATAGAATTTTAAAATTGGCGAATTTCATAAAAAGTAGCTTTTTTGGAGAGTTTTATTCTCCATATGCAGAAAAGTGCGAATTCTGCTATGTTTAACATGGATGCGTGTGGCGAGTTTAAATTGGCGAGATGCGCGCTTCAGAAACGTGTAAAAACAAATTCGCGCCTTTTTTTCCCCTTTACTATAGGCGGCGAGCGCCATCTTTTCCTGGCGCGGCAAAAATGCGAGAATCGCGCCATTTTCTTGGCGCGAACAGCCGCTACATGCTGTTCGCACCTCTCTGCATTCGGAGAGTTTTAAAAATGGCGAGATGGAGGTTCTCGCCAGCCGCGAGGCGAGTTTTAGCAATAGAAAAAACAAAATGGCGCGTTTTTCGAAACTCGACATTTTATGCCGGTTTCGGCGCGAAATTGAACAAAAAATGGCGAATTTCGAAATAACGATGCTCTCTGCATGAGGCCCATTGTGTGGTAATAGCAACTTTATTGCTTATAGCAGGAGGACAACATTAATAATTGCTAAATGACATATCCCACAATGTTGTAATAGTCATTACCATAGGTACATACTAGTGGACAACAGCTGATAGCACCACGTGTGTATTTTAATATTTTATTATCACTGTAGATTTAGATTCACCTTGATTTTTCACTGTATAATAAAAACAAAAATTGTTATTGTGATGTGCACCAAAAATGTACCCTTTTGAAGGCACTCGTGACTATATCACGGGCTCTTTCTATTAGTCCTACTTTGGTAAGGAAGGGGGACAATAGTGGTGGGTGAATAGTGTATCGGGCGGGAAGGCGGCCATTTTGGCACAGTAGCGGTGCCGCCGATGATGGGGCCAGGTGTCCAGTGCAAGCGCGGGCTGGGTTGTCAGACGGGTAGTAGGGGAGGGAAGAGCGTGTATAGTGTAGCGGTGTGAAGCCACCATGAGGTAGTGATTTGTGAGGAGCGGGGGTGTGGACGGGTAAGAGGGGGGGTGGACATCAGAGAAGCGGAGCGCCATTTTCTGACAGTCGCGGTTCAGACAGTAAGCGGCCTGCTGAAGGGCGCGGAGCGGGCGGGAAGGCGGACATTTTGATAGAGTAAGCGGGGAGCGGGCGAGAGGATGATCTTGTGGGGCATATTTTGTACTGGAAAGCAGGTACATAGATGAGCGTGCGGGATAGCGGAGAGACCATAAGCGGACTGCTGAGTGCGGAGCGGGCGGGAAGGCGGAGGGAGGTCGTCATTTGTGAGGGGTGTACAGTGGTGGCGTGGACGGGTAAGAGGGGGTGGACAGCACAGGCGGTTATATTGATGGTGTGTGACGTTGAGAGAGGTGGAGAGAGGGTTTGAAAGTGAGGTGTGTGATGATTGAGGAGGTGGAGAGGATAGTAAAGGGCGCAGGGAGAGACAGGGTTGCAAAGTGGGTTAGACTTACCAAGGTCAGTGGGTGACTCCGCAGGGGTCATCCCAGGGGGGTAGTGTGAGTCCGCAGGGAGAGAGGCTATGCTGAGGGCTCAGTTTAGACAGTCACAGGGTATGGTGTGTCTGCAGGGGTGAGACTCTGTGGCAGTGTGTGACTGTGTGTCTCACAGTGGAGTACACTGGCGACACACTTTATTGAAGTGTGGCCAGTTCCGCAAGCCGGGAGATTTCCCGGCTTGCAAGTGGCAGCCCCTCGGCGTGCCACGCGTCTCCGATGCGCGGTCACGCGTCATCGGGTGCCTGCGCCCCCTGCACGCGCGTCCAGGGCTCCCCGAGGGAGCCCTGGTGTCCCGCGATGTGGGGGACGGCGGCAGGGGGTTCCGGGGGACCCGGCGGACCCGGCAGCGGTAGGGAGAGCGCCCCGATCGGAGGGCGCTCTTCCGCTGCTTTGGCGCGCGCCCGGCACCCTCCGGCGCGCGCCAGGATACTGCTGCGGCCGAGAACGGGCAAATGCTCGAATAAACTCGGCCGCAGCAGTAGGTGTGTCCGTGATGTCAGTGTACCTGTTGGCCAATGAGAGTCGTGGGGGAGGCAGGCATGGGCGGGCGGACTGACGGACCAATGAGAATCCCCACATCTACTAACAATCAAACACTTTTCATTTTTATATATATAGATATCAAAAATGAGTCATTATATTCATGTAAAATGATTGCGTGCAGGTTGAGATGTAATCACAGAAGAAACACACAATTGCCTAAAGACAAAATGCTAATGTATAGTGTTCATCTTATGCTTTAATGGTCAAGAGAAAATAGCAGACTAGGATACTACGGGGTTAATCAAATAGGCTTATACACATTATACCTTATGTACCTTATATACACATTAGGTTTACAAACCTGAAAAGGGTCCAGTGGTCCCTTATTTCAGTAATCATATGCTATATAGCCAGTTATATATCCAATTGGATGTGAAATAGCTACCATATATCAAAAACAACACAAGACAAAGTCGCTTTTGTGTGACGAAACGCGTAGGGCTGGTGACGTCATCTCGTTTGGGTCTGTGCATACGGAGCTCTGGGTGTCCCTGCGATCCTACCAGCTACATTTCCAAGTGCTGGTAATTATTTCATGTCGGAGCAGAGGACGGAGAGGCATTGAATGCCTTACTATCTTGGCGCCAACGCGTGATATGAGCTGCTGGTGGCTACATGCTGTGTAGTTTCACCCTGCCTCCTGGGACTCCCCTTCACTTGCAGATGACCAAATTTAGAGATTTCTCTCCCACGAATGGTTCTGTTTAAAATCCTGTAAGTGTACTTCTTATGGGTGGCTGATTTTTAAAATAAATGTACCTTTATTTTTAAACAGTTACGTGTGGAGCTGCTTCTGTTTGTTTTTTGTCCATAGCTACCATATATCGTAATATAACTGTAACAGGGACTTATCCCTGTTTAAGTAAAACTGCCTTTAAATATTCTGAGTAATCCAGCAGGGAGCTGGTTAATCGCAGCCAGTCAATTAACCTGGCTCCTTCTGGCTAATCAGAGCTCTAGAAAAGCCTCCTGTGGGAAACTGCCAGGAGAGACTCCTTGGCAAACAACTGGGCTGACCTGAGGAGAAGAAGATGATGTCTTGAGTCAAAGGCTGTGCTGACAAAACACACTAAGACCAGACTGATATTCCTGGGAGCGGCGGGACTGCAACGCCTGTATATGGAGGGCCTGGAGACGTCGCACCAGTGCGCACTATATAACAAGCCTAAGACCAGGCTGATATTCCTGGGAGCGGCGGGACTGCAACGCCTGTATATGGAGGGCCTGGAGACGTCGCACCAGTGCGCACTATATAACAAGCAAAGACCAGACTGATATTCCTGGGAGCGGCGGGACTGCAACGCCTGTATATGGAGGGCCTGGAGACGTCGCACCAGCGCGCTCTATATAACAAGCCTAAGACCAGGCTGATATTCCTGGGAGCGGCGGGACTGCAACGCCTGTATATGGAGGGCCTGGAGACGTCGCACCAGTGCGCACTATATAACAAGCAAAGACCAGACTGATATTCCTGGGAGCGGCGGGACTGCAACGCCTGTATATGGAGGGCCTGGAGACGTCGCACCAGCGCGCACTATATAACAAGCAAAGACCAGACTGATATTCCTGGGAGCGGCGGGACTGCAATGCCTGTATATGGAGGGCCTGGAGACGTCGCACCAGTGCGCACTATATAACAAGCAAAGACCAGACTGATATTCCTGGGAGCGGCGGGACTGCAACGCCTGTATATGGAGGGCCTGGAGACGTCGCACCAGCGCGCTCTATATAACAAGCCTAAGACCAGGCTGATATTCCTGGGAGCGGCGGGACTGCAACGCCTGTATATGGAGGGCCTGGAGACGTCGCACCAGTGCGCACTATATAACAAGCAAAGACCAGACTAATATTCCTGGGAGTGGCGGGACTGCAACGCCTGTATATGGAGGGCCTGGAGACGTCGCACCAGTGCGCACTATATAACAAGCAAAGACCAGGCTGATATTCCTGGGAGCGGCGGGACTGCAACGCCTGTATATGGAGGGCCTGGAGACGTCGCACCAGCGCGCACTATATAACAAGCAAAGACCAGACTGATATTCCTGGGAGCGGCGGGACTGCAACGCCTGTATATGGAGGGCCTGGAGACGTCGCACCAGCGCGCACTATATAACAAGCCTAAGACCAGGCTGATATTCCTGGGAGCGGCGGGACTGCAACGCCTGTATATGGAGGGCCTGGAGACGTCGCACCAGCGCGCACTATATAACAAGCCTAAGACCAGGCTGATATTCCTGGGAGCGGCGGGACTGCAATGCCTGTATATGGAGGGCCTGGAGACGTCGCACCAGCGCGCACTATATAACAAGCAAAGACCAGACTGATATTCCTGGGAGCGGCGGGACTGCAACGCCTGTATATGGAGGGCCTGGAGACGTCGCACCAGCGCGCACTATATAACAAGCCTAAGACCAGACTGATATTCCTGGGAGCGGCGGGACTGCAACGCCTGTATATGGAGGGCCTGGAGACGTCGCACCAGCGCGCACTATATAACAAGTCTAAGACCAGGCTGATATTCCTGGGAGCGGCGGGACTGCAACGCCTGTATATGGAGGGCCTGGAGACGTCGCACCAGTGCGCACTATATAACAAGCAAAGACCAGACTGATATTCCTGGGAGCGGCGGGACTGCAACGCCTGTATATGGAGGGCCTGGAGACGTCGCACCAGTGCGCACTATATAACAAGCAAAGACCAGACTGATATTCCTGGGAGCGGCGGGACTGCAACGCCTGTATATGGAGGGCCTGGAGACGTCGCACCAGTGCGCACTATATAACAAGCAAAGACCAGACTGATATTCCTGGGAGCGGCGGGACTGCAACGCCTGTATATGGAGGGCCTGGAGACGTCGCACCAGCGCGCACTATATAACAAGCAAAGACCAGACTGATATTCCTGGGAGCGGCGGGACTGCAACGCCTGTATATGGAGGGCCTGGAGACGTCGCACCAGCGCGCACTATATAACAAGCAAAGACCAGACTGATATTCCTGGGAGCGGCGGGACTGCAATGCCTGTATATGGAGGGCCTGGAGACGTCGCACCAGCGCGCACTATATAACAAGCAAAGACCAGACTGATATTCCTGGGAGCGGCGGGACTGCAACGCCTGTATATGGAGGGCCTGGAGACGTCGCACCAGCGCGCACTATATAACAAGCAAAGACCAGACTGATATTCCTGGGAGCGGCGGGACTGCAACGCCTGTATATGGAGGGCCTGGAGACGTCGCACCAGCGCGCACTATATAACAAGCAAAGACCAGACTGATATTCCTGGGAACGGCGGGACTGCAACGCCTGTATATGGAGGGCCTGGAGACGTCGCACCAGCGCGCACTATATAACAAGCCTAAGACCAGACTGATATTCCTGGGAGCGGCGGGACTGCAACGCCTGTATATGGAGGGCCTGGAGACGTCACACCAGCGCGCACTATATAACAAGCAAAGACCAGGCTGATATTCCTGGGAGCGGCGGGACTGCAACGCCTGTATATGGAGGGCCTGGAGACGTCGCACCAGCGCGCACTATATAACAAGCAAAGACCAGGCTGATATTCCTGGGAGCGGCGGGACTGCAACGCCTGTATATGGAGGGCCTGGAGACGTCGCACCAGCGCGCACTATATAACAAGCAAAGACCAGACTGATATTCCTGGGAGCGGCGGGACTGCAACGCCTGTATATGGAGGGCCTGGAGACGTCGCACCAGCGCGCACTATATAACAAGCAAAGACCAGACTGATATTCCTGGGAGCGGCGGGACTGCAACGCCTGTATATGGAGGGCCTGGAGACGTTGCACCAGCGCGCACTATATAACAAGCAAAGACCAGGCTGATATTCCTGGGAGCGGCGGGACTGCAACGCCTGTATATGGAGGGCCTGGAGACGTCGCACCAGTGCGCACTATATAACAAGCAAAGACCAGACTGATATTCCTGGGAGCGGCGGGACTGCAATGCCTGTATATGGAGGGCCTGGAGACGTCGCACCAGTGCGCACTATATAACAAGCAAAGACCAGACTGATATTCCTGGGAGCGGCGGGACTGCAACGCCTGTATATGGAGGGCCTGGAGACGTCGCACCAGCGCGCACTATATAACAAGCAAAGACCAGGCTGATATTCCTGGGAGCGGCGGGACTGCAACGCCTGTATATGGAGGGCCTGGAGACGTCACACCAGCGCGCACTATATAACAAGCAAAGACCAGGCTGATATTCCTGGGAGCGGCGGGACTGCAACGCCTGTATATGGAGGGCCTGGAGACGTCGCACCAGCGCGCACTATATAACAAGCAAAGACCAGACTGATATTCCTGGGAGCGGCGGGACTGCAACGCCTGTATATGGAGGGCCTGGAGACGTCGCACCAGCGCGCACTATATAACAAGCAAAGACCAGACTGATATTCCTGGGAGCGGCGGGACTGCAACGCCTGTATATGGAGGGCCTGGAGACGTCGCACCAGCGCGCACTATATAACAAGCAAAGACCAGACTGATATTCCTGGGAGCGGCGGGACTGCAACGCCTGTATATGGAGGGCCTGGAGACGTCGCACCAGCGCGCACTATATAACAAGCAAAGACCAGACTGATATTCCTGGGAGCGGCGGGACTGCAACGCCTGTATCTGGAGCCCGGGAGCAAATCCTCTGGTCGGACCATATCAGGTCGGATCAGGGTAACAGTGGCACCGGAGTCCAGCAAGCCGTCCGCTTGCCGATCTCCAATGGTCACCTTCCGCAGATGTTTCTGCCAGAAATCACTGGAATGCGGCCCGACTGGCTCAACCTGATGTCCCTCTGTCTTCACTGCTGGCTCCTGAGGGTCAAGCGCAGATCAGGGAGCAAGGCACACAGACGTGGAAGCACAAGGCAGGAGCAAGGCACACAGACGTGGAAGCACAAGGCAGGAGCAAGGCACACAGACGTGGAAGCACAAGACAGGAGCAAGGCACACAGACGTGGAAGCACAAGACAGGAGCAAGGCACACAGACGTGGAAGCACAAGACAGGAGCAAGGCACACAGACGTGGAAGCACAAGGCAGGGAGCAAGGCACACAGACGTGGAAGCACAAGACAGGGAGCAAGGCACACAGACGTGGAAGCACAAGACAGGGAGCAAGGCACACAGACGTGGAAGCACAAGACAGGGAGCAAGGCACACAGACGTGGAAGCACAAGGCAGGAGCAAGGCACACAGACGTGGAAGCACAAGACAGGGAGCAAGGCACACAGACGTGGAAGCACAAGGCAGGGAGCAAGGCACACAGACGTGGAAGCACAAGACAGGGAGCAAGGCACACAGACGTGGAAGCACAAGACAGGGAGCAAGGCACACAGACGTGGAAGCACAAGACAGGGAGCAAGGCACACAGACGTGGAAGCACAAGGCAGGAGCAAGGCACACAGACGTGGAAGCACAAGACAGGGAGCAAGGCACACAGACGTGGAAGCACAAGACAGGGAGCAAGGCACACAGACGTGGAAGCACAAGGCAGGAGCAAGGCACACAGACGTGGAAGCACAAGACAGGGAGCAAGGCACACAGACGTGGAAGCACAAGGCAGGGAGCAAGGCACACAGACGTGGAAGCACAAGACAGGGAGCAAGGCACACAGACGTGGAAGCACAAGGCAGGGAGCAAGGCACACAGACGTGGAAGCACAAGGCAGGGAGCAAGGCACACAGACGTGGAAGCACAAGGCAGGGAGCAAGGCACACAGACGTGGAAGCACAAGGCAGGAGCAAGGCACACAGACGTGGAAGCACAAGGCAGGAGCAAGGCACACAGACGTGGAAGCACAAGGCAGGAGCAAGGCACACAGACGTGGAAGCACAAGACAGGGAGCAAGGCACACAGACGTGGAAGCACAAGGCAGGAGCAAGGCACACAGACGTGGAAGCACAAGACAGGGAGCAAGGCACACAGACGTGGAAGCACAAGGCAGGGAGCAAGGCACACAGACGTGGAAGCACAAGACAGGGAGCAAGGCACACAGACGTGGAAGCACAAGGCAGGGAGCAAGGCACACAGACGTGGAAGCACAAGGCAGGGAGCAAGGCACACAGACGTGGAAGCACAAGGCAGGAGCAAGGCACACAGACGTGGAAGCACAAGACAGGGAGCAAGGCACACAGACGTGGAAGCACAAGACAGGGAGCAAGGCACACAGACGTGGAAGCACAAGACAGGGAGCAAGGCACACAGACGTGGAAGCACAAGACAGGGAGCAAGGCACACAGACGTGGAAGCACAAGACAGGGAGCAAGGCACACAGACGTGGAAGCACAAGGCAGGGAGCAAGGCACACAGATGTGGAAGCACAAGGCAGGGAGCAAGGCACACAGACGTGGAAGCACAAGGCAGGGAGCAAGGCACACAGACGTGGAAGCACAAGGCAGGAGCAAGGCACACCGACGTGGAAGCACAAGACAGGGAGCAAGGCACACAGACGTGGAAGCACAAGACAGGGAGCAAGGCACACAGACGTGGAAGCACAAGACAGGGAGCAAGGCACACAGACGTGGAAGCACAAGACAGGGAGCAAGGCACACAGACGTGGAAGCACAAGGCAGGGAGCAAGGCACACAGACGTGGAAGCACAAGGCAGGGAGCAAGGCACACAGACGTGGAAGCACAAGGCAGGGAGCAAGGCACACAGACGTGGAAGCACAAGGCAGGAGCAAGGCACACAGACGTGGAAGCACAAGACAGGGAGCAAGGCACACAGACGTGGAAGCACAAGGCAGGGAGCAAGGCACACAGACGTGGAAGCACAAGGCTACAACTAGTTATGCTCAGCAACGCAAGACAGGAACTGCAGGATCTTTAAAGCACACAGGAACCGGTCACGAGGGTCGGCACAGAGGCGCGGCCTCCGCGGAGGCAAGGATTGGCTGCAGGAGACAAGTGGGCTGTAAGTACTTGTCACGCAGCTGGGGAGCAGTGCACGACGTCATCTCGCGCGCGGCGGTCCGAGGGGGCGGAGCTAACCTCAGTAGCACTCTAGAAGAGCTGCGCGTGCTCTGTAAGCAGAGCGGGGGTGCGCGCATGCGCTGGTGCGAGAGACGAGGACTGCGAGACAACAGGTAAGGAGGGAACACGTCGCAGAGGTGACCGACTTTCTTAAAGAGATAGCATCTCCTTTCATGCTTGAACTCTGTAGACTTTGCAACATGGTTTTCTGCTGCAGGTTTGTGTACCCGCTGAGGGGTCTTCTATGCTCCCCTGGCTGGTATAGCCGATTTCTTGGGAGCCCCTTTCTCATCCATCAGGAGGCGACTGCACACATACTCGTCCGCCATCCTGGCAGCTTCCACATGGGTTTTAGGTTTACGGTCAAAGAACCATGACCTCACGTCCGCTCCTGGAAGATCAAGTCCAGCAAAGGGTGGTATTTTGTAGCACCACAACCCTCCACCCACTGAGTGCCGTGCCATGCAAGCACTATAGTTCACATAGGACTCCTTGGGATAACGTTCCCCTGTCCTGAACTTGCCTGGGTACACTTCTGGGGTGAGGGCATACTGCAACAGCAGCAAAGCTTTAACATGCTCGTAGTCATCCCGATCTTCACGTGGGATGGACTGCAGGGTCTGTTTAGCCAGTCCAGATAACAAGGGGTGCATGCGCAGCACCCAGTCCCGTTGTGGCACCCGGTATCTCAGACACTGAGTTTCAAAGTCTGCGAGGAACTGTTGCAGGGTACATGCAACCACACGCAGGGTTTCTTGATAAGGCTTATTTATTGAGCCATAAAAAATACAGCACACAAAAACAAAATAGCTTCTTTTCAGCATTCAAAAACAAAACAGCTCATCAATCATGTATCTTGAAAACAGACCTTAAATCAAGCTGTTCTCTCCAGAGTTTCAGGGTATCTCCCTGCTTCAGACAGCATACAAAAAGACAGACCTTATAGCAGTAATCTACTTCAGCATTTCAGTCCTCTCTCTTGACCAACTAGCCTGCATGTGTGTACAGCCTGGGGGTTTTAAAACACCTTGATGAGGCAGCTGGTATCAGACTAATTAAGCAGCCCTCTCACCTGAAACTTAACATCGTCACTGCTGCACTGCAAAACTAAACATAGGTCTGCCAGGTATATGGCTGGTGACGTCTATTCACCCTGTCACATTCCTCGCCTGTTAGTGTGTGGCTGGGGCCACGCACGGCTGAAGCCCGACCATCCACCCCTTCTCTAGAAAAGAAATCAGCATTTGCATTTTCTTTTCCAGGCCTGTGCTGAATCTCAAACGTGAAGGGTTGGAGGGCCATATACCACCTGGTCAATCTAGCATTGGAGTCCTTCATAGTATTTAACCACTTTAATGGAGCATGGTCTGTTACCAACGTAAAATGGACTCCCGCCAGGTAATGCCTCAAGGCCTCGATTTCCCACTTTACTGCGAGGCACTCCTTCTCAATTACTGAGTAGTTTTTTTCCCTTGGGAACAATTTCTTACTCAGAAAAAGGATCGGATGTTCCACTCCCTCAAACTGTTGTGAGAGCACTACCCCTAGCCCTATCTCTGAGGCATCGGTTTGCACGATAAAAGGCTTATCTAAGTCTGGGCTTCTAAGGACGGGACCCTCTGATAGACACCTTTTTACGTCCTCAAAGGCTCTCTGGCACTCCCTTGACCACACCACTTGTGTAGGGGCACACTTTTTTGTGAGGTCGGTTAATGGGGCTGCAACTTTGAGTAGTTGGGAATGATCCGCCGATAGTACCCTGCTAAACCCAGCAGAGAGCGTACCTGCGTTTTTGTTTGGGGGGTCGGAACTTCTTTCAGGGCAGCTACCTTGTCAACTAGTGGCCTTACTTTTCCACCTCCCACTGCATACCCTAAGTATTTGGTTTCCGCCTTACCCACGGCACATTTCTTAGGGTTTGGATGTGAGCCCTGCCTCTCTTAGAGATTTGAGGACCGCTTTCAGCCTATTTAGATGGGCCCGCCAGTGTTTACTATAAATGACAATGTCATCTAGGTAGGCTGTGGCATAATTCCTATGGGGCCTCAGTACCTTATCCATGAGTCTCTGAAATGTGGCTGGGGCTACATGCAGTCCAAATGGCATTGTCACAAACTGGTATAAACCCATGGGAGTGGCAAAGGCTGTTTTGCACTTGGACTTTTCCTCTAAAGGTATTTGCCAGTATCCTTTTGTTAAGTCCAGCGTGGATATATATTCCGCGTTACCAAGGGCGTCAATTAACTCATCCACCCTTGGCATCGGATATGCGTCAAACTTGGATACTGCATTGACTTTTCGGAGGTCCACACAACATCTTACCTTCCCATCGGCTTTAGGGACCATAATTAGTGGACTACACCACTCACTGCATGATTCCTCAATCACGCCTAAGTGTAACATTTCTTGTACCTCTACCAGGGCCCTACGGCTTTCAGGCAACCTGTAAGGACGAGAACGTACTTTTACCCCAGATGCTGTCTCTATCACATGTGAAACTAAATTAGTTTGCCCTGGTAAATCAGAAAAAACATCATGGAATTGTGTAATTATTTCTAACAAGTCCCCTTTTTGTTCAGAGGACAACTGTCTACCCATTGGGATTTTATCATCATCCAAGATGTTCTCCCGTGGGGGCTGAGGACCCAAGTCCGTTTCCTCCTCCACCGGGTGGATGAATAGAGACCGCTGCACCTTCCAGGGTTTCAGCAAGTTCACATGGTAAATTTGTTTACCCTTCCTGGACCCTGGTTGAGCGATCTCGTAATCCACATCACCCATACGGCGGAGTACTTCAAATGGGCCCTGCCATTTGGCTAGGAGTTTGCTCTCACAACTGGGTAACAATAACATCACCTGGTCTCCCGGTTGAAACACTCTCATGCGAGCATTCTGATTGTAATGTCCATCCTGACTGTCCTGGGCTGATCTAAGATTCTCCCTAGCAAAATGGCCGACCACATCTAGGCGCTTCCTAAGGTCTAGTACATATTGCAGGGTATTCTTAGAAGGGGACCGCTGTTCCTCCCAGGACTCCTTTAGGAGGTCTAGGATTCCCCGGGGGTTGGCGGCCAGACAATAATTCAAATGGAGAGAACCCTGTGGAGGCCTGGGGAACTTCCCGCACTGCAAACAGCAGAAAAGGGAGAAGTTCATCCCAGGCTCTCTTCTCTGAATCTACAAATTTTCTCAGCATCCCTTTTAGAGTTCGGTTAAATCTTTCCACCAATCCGTCAGTCTGTGGATGGTAGACCGATGTCCGAACAGACTTGACCTCTAGTAATTTGAAGACATCCTGCATCAGTTTAGCCTTAAAATTTGTACCTTGGTCTGTCAACATAACCTGGGGAAGTCCAACCCGTGAGAACAGCTCCAACAACTTGTTGGCTACTTGCTTCGCCGTTGCTGTCCTCAGGGAGAACACCTCAGGATATCTTGTTGCATTGTCGACTATTACGAGAATGAACCTGTGTCCTTTCGCAGAAGGTTCTAGAGGTCCTACCAAGTCTACACCAATCCTCTCAAAGGGAACGGACACCAAGGGTAGAGGAACCAAAGGGGCTGGTTTTTGTCCCTTCGGACTAGTTAGCTGGCACTCCGGACATGCTGCACATAACTTAGCAATATCACTATGCATCCCTGGCCAATAGAAGCGGAACGAAATACGGTCCAAGGTTTTATCTCTACCCAGGTGACCACCCCAAGGGACAGTATGGGCTAGGGTGACAGTTTTAACAAACGCCTTGGGAACCAATATTTGTCTGGTGACCTCCCCTGTTTGTGTCTGCTTGTTCACCCTATACAGGATATCATTCGACAATTCAAATGAGGGAACACCATTACCCCCTGTGCATTCAATATCTGGTCATCAATCTTTACCACTTTGTCATATTGTTTGGCCAGGACTGGGTCTTCCCTCTGCCTCTGGCGAAAATCAGGGAGACATGGCTCTGGTAAATCCCCAGGGCCTATCTCTCCCTCTTTCTGGCCATCCCCAGTCATGACTTGTGACTTATGCCTATTAGTATGGCCACCTTGAGTCCCAGATTTCTGCAACCAGTCCTGTTTGTCACAGCGTCTTTGCCTCTGAGTCTTTGGAACCCGGTGTCTACTGGGGAACAGGTCTGCCGAAAAGGGGAACAGTTTACCAGGTTTCTCCTGAGTCAAAGAATGAGGCTCCTCCTGAGAGACTGGAGCCATTAGGTTTGAAAAGAAAGGCCAGTTACGGCCAAGCAAAACGGGGGCAGGGAGCCAAGGAGCGACTCCTACTTCGATCCTGGCCTCCTGACCTTTTACCTGTAGCAGGATTTTGGCCGTCGGATACCATTTTACATCGCCGTGTATACACTCTATACTCCATGGGGAGTGAAAGGAAAGCACGTCAGGTGGTAACAGTTCCCGGAAGACCAGCGTTTTTCCAGAGCCTGAATCTACAAGGGCCAGGACGGTTTTACCCCCAATCTGGACTGGAAGTAACAAGGGTTTGCAACTTCCTCTGGGGAAGGCCGAGGCGACTGTCCTGCTGAAGGAACAATCCATCTGAGGACAGTCCACATGGCGGTGGCCTTGTTCTCCGCAGGCGGAACATGGAGAGGTTCCCTCGAAGGAGGGTGCCGCAGATAGCGCTCCGCTGGACCGGATACTGGAGACAAGGCATCTGATGGGTCCTGTGGGTGACGTCCTCGGAAGTTCCTCTCATTTGGTGACGAGCTGACATCAGGAAGGGGGTGAGGGTCTCGGCGGTGCCCGGCGTTTGGACCTCTTCCTTGTTGGAAGGACTGCTCCTTTTGTGGCACTTGGCGGTTGTGTATGGAGGGGCCGTAGTTTCCCCGTTGTTCTGATCTCCCTCTTTGAGTGTCCGCAAGTGCTGGTGAAATTGGATCCGTCAGGTCCAGGGCACTTGCCTGATCCTCGGCCCCAAGGAAGTTCTCAACGAGTCGGACCGCCAAAGCTAGGGTTTCAGCAGCGTGGCGTTTTACCCAAGAACGTGCGTAAGGGGGTATTATCTACAGGAATTGTTCCAAAACAACTTGCTCAAGAATTGCCTCCTTAGTGCGCTCCTCGGGTTGTATCCAGCGAGTACACAAGTCCAATAACCGCTGAGCGAGGACCCGGGGTCATATCTTAGCGGTGTACTTCATGTTCCGGAACTGCTGCCGGTAGGTCTCTGGGGTCAGACCTAAGCGATCCAGTATGGCGGCTTTTACTTGTTGGTAGTCCATTGCCTGATCTGCTGGGTGGCCCTGATTTGAGGCCTGGGCTTCTCCTATGAGGAGCGGGGCCAAAGCAGTTGCCCAGCGATCTGTAGCCCAGCCCTGAGCTTCGGCGACTCTTTCAAATGTCAATAAAAAAGCCTCTGGATCCTTGTTCGGAGCCATTTTCCTCAGGAGGACCGGGGGTTTGTTCGCAAGTTCTGGACTGGCAGACCGTGAGTCCAGGGTTAGCAAGTTCCGTAGCCCCAGGGACTACTGGAACTATAGGGACAATCCCTCCTGTACACCCCAGAGTCAGTCCTTCACCATTATCCTGGTGAGCACCCTCTCCCTCCCCTTGTCCATCTCCTTCCAGTGCTGGATTAATCTCCTGCCCCCCGGGCTAAAGTGTAATGACTGTGACTGCAGTGATGGGCTCCGTGCCCTCAGGGAAAGCAATGCCGGCTTCTTGCCTTTCCAAATCCTCCTCCAGTTCCACCTTTTGGTGCGCTGTGATATATGTATGTATGTTGTATGTTGTATGTGTGTGTGTGTGTGTGTGTGTATATATATAGAAAATAGAAGAAAAAAGCGCCCAATCCTAGTGCATTACTGTGCAAAAAATGGTTTAATTCCCAATAAAAGGCTCATAAAATGAACTCACAAACATAAAAGATAAAAAAGCATTGTATGAGTAATACTCATGCTCCAAAGGATCTGTAAGCGCTGCTGCTCTGCTCCGTGACACCACCGCATCCAGTACAGCCCTCGTGTATCTCTGCCAGCAGGAACTCACGTCATCAGGCTCCTCACAGTATTCTTTCCCCGGGAACACACCTTCTTTCTTCTAATTTCTTCTATTTTCTATGCAGGTGGAGAGGGAGGTCGTTGTGCCCTTTAAAGAAGCAGCCTTTTTCTTGTCAGTGCTTTTCTGTTTCTTGCATTTTTTGGACTTCATTTGGACTTCAAAGGATTTGTGACAAAAGTTTGTTATTGGGTCCACAGCACACCTTTTTATAACTATATATGCATTTGGTGAACGTATTGATTGCACAGTTAAATATTATTATTGTCATTTAGGTTTTTTATATATTTATACATTTTCTGATCATTTATTATTATACTATTGCTGTCACACCATACCCAAGCGCAGTCCTTTTCTGTATATATATATATATATATATATATATACATATACACACACAATAAATAAATATAGTATATGACACATACCTCCAGACAACTGGGACCGCTATGGGCACTCGGATAGTGCCACAGTATGCCAATCTGTTCTGCGCAAAACTGGAAAGTGATTTTCTTTCCCCCTGTCACTTGAAACCCCTTATATACCTTTGGCACATCGATGACATCCTCCTGATTTGGACCTCTGGTGAACAGGACCTCATACAGTTCCATGAGAACTTCAATATGTTCCACCCGACCATCAACCTCAAACTCACCCATTCCCCGGACGAAGTACATTTCCTAGACACCACCATCACTATAAAGAACAACCAACTACAGACTTCTGTATACCGCAAACCTACAGACAGAGCCAGCTATTTGAGGGACAACAGCTTCCACCCGACACACACTAAGCATGCAACCATCTACAGTCAAGCCATACGATACAACCGGATATGCTCCGACACAGCATACAGAGACCAGCGGATTAAAGCCTTGAGATCGGATTTCTTAAACCGTGAATACAACCACAGAATTGTAGACCAGCAAATCCACAAAGCCACCAGAATACCAAGAAGTGATCTCCTTGAATACAAACAGAAGGAGACAAGCGACAGGGTACCTTTGGTGGTCACATATAACTCACACCTAGGAGCCCTACGCAAGATCGCCAGGAAACTACAACCCATCCTCCAGGAAGATACAAGACTGCAACAGGTCTTCCCTAAAGCACCCTTATTATCATACAGACAACCCCATAATCTCAAGAATATTATGGTGAGGAGTAAAGTATTCAACAGTACAACTGAATGCGGGACAAAACCATGCCAGGACCCAAGATGCAAAACCTGCGCAATGCTCTACACAGCGGACACAATACAAATACCACACAGGAATCGGGAATACAAAATCAGAGGAAGGTTCACCTGTTCCTCCAGCAATGTCGTGTACCTCATCATGTGCATGAAATGCCCAGGGGGGCTGCTACTACACAGGTGAGACAGGGCAGGGGCTAAACAAGAGAATGAACCTGCACCGCCACAGCATCACACGCGGAACAAGAGACAGTCCTGTTGGCGAACATTTCTCTGACACACACATAAATGGCCATAAGATGAACGATCTGAGGGTTGCCATACTCAAAGGTAATCTCAGAACACTGAAAGAGAGATGGCTGCATGAATACAAATTTATGTAACTGTTCGGGACACTTAGCGGTGGCCTAAACCGAGTCCGTAGTTTCATGAGTCACTACCCTGACACCAGAGAACTCTCTTCCCATGAGTGCTAAAGACCATGTCTGTACATACTGCGCTATATGAATGCACACACAGCTCTCACATGTCTCTTACACATACACGTACAACGTAATTCTATCCCTATATACCAATAGGGACCACATAGTATCTACACACACTAATAGTAATGCAACACCCTCTTACATTTCTACACCTACCCACAGCATTGGTATACACTCCCACTCCACACACACCTTTTTGTGACGCGCTGTATACACAGTGGGCGCTTTATAAATTTATATTTACACACACACACACTCTTACATCACTAACATTCAGGGACCATTTAACACCTTAAGTAATAAATCGCATACTGCACAGGGGGGAGGGGTAGGCTTCAGTCACAGATAACATCCCAGGATGCACTGTTTGTAAGTAAAAACCTTTCTTGCTTTATTCATTGTAACATCGCCGGAAGAAGAGATCAGTGTATCTCGAAAGCTCGCACAAATAAAAGCATTTCGTTAGCCACAGAATGGTATCATCTATTTGTTTTTGACTATTATGCTCGGCTAACACGGTACAGATACCTCTACATGTATATATACAGTGGTCGACAAATCACCAAAAAATCTATTCGCCGAACAAAAAAATCTACTCGCCACCTAGTACCACACGTGTGCTGCTTGGGCCAATAGGAGCTCGCCACGATGTTAAATCCACTCGCCCGGGGCGTGCAAATGTATAGGTTTGTCGAACACTATATATATGTGTGTATATATATAATATACAGTGTTCGACAAACCTATACATTTGCTCGCCCCGGGCGAGTGGATTTAACCCCCGGGCGAGTAAATATTGGCCCAAGCAGCACACGTTTGGTACTAGGTGGCGAGTAGATTTTTTGGTGATTTGTCAACCACTGATAATATATATAGTCAGTAGGGTAAGAGTGTTGCACACACAGCCTCCTCAATAATCCTGATGCTTGTCACATAGAGCATAAGATAAACATATAGTTACCAGAACCAGTCCGATGACAGAGAGACAGCACGCACAGGATAGAAATGCAAAATAAATTGTAACCGGTTACTGTGTCCTGTGTGTTCTTAAATACAATTTATTTTGCATTTCTGTGCTGTCTCTCTGTCATCGGACTGGTTCTGGTAACTATATTTTTTATATATATTTATAGGGTTATGGTGGGTAAAAAAAAGTGGCAAAAACCCTCCACAGTAAGGCATATATCAAATGGAAATATAACTGTATGTTCATTTGCATGTCTTAGACAGGTCTGCAGTCCTGCCTTTCACCATTATCACCCAGCATACAGCGCTTCCACTGCAGCAAGGGATTCTGGGAAATGACATGCAAATGAGAACACAGTGCCACCTTTTGTCTCAAACTCACATTACAGGGTTGTTCATGTAATGTGAGCTTGAGATAAAAGGTGACACTGTGTTCTCATTTGCATGTCATTCCCCAGAATCCCTTGCTGCGGTGGAATTGCTTAGTGATAATGGGGAAAGACAGGGTTGCAGACCTAAGACATGCAAATGAACATACAGTAATATTTACATTTGCTATATATTTATTTATATATATATATATATATATACACACACACAAGTGCGCTGTAATATGTACTGTATATATACGGGGTGCGCTGTAATATGTACTGTATATATACGGGGTGCGCTGTAATATGTACTGTATATATACGGGGTGCGCTGTAATATGTACTGTATATATACGGGGTGCGCTGTAATATGTACTGTATATATACGGGGTGCGCTGTAATATGTACTGTATATATACGGGGTGCGCTGTAATATGTACTGTATATATACGGGGTGCGCTGTAATATGTACTGTATATATACGGGGTGCGCTGTAATATGTACTGTATATATACGGGGTGCGCTGTGTCTTCTGTCTGTTTCCTGGAGATCCGGCTGGGTGAGTGGAGCGTCTATAAGACGCATGGAGGTGATCCTACCAACAAGAGGGAGAGTCTGCACGGCAGGGACTTTACTTTGTGTGCGTGTGCGTGTGCGTGTGCGTGTGCGTGCGTGTGTGTGTGTGTGTATATATACATACAGTGGTGTGAAAAAGAAAGTGCACCCTCTCTGAATTCCCTGGTGTTACATATCAGGACATAATAACAATCATCTGTCCTTAGCAGGTCTTAAAATGAGGTAAATACAACCTCAGATGAACAACAACACATGACATATTACAGTGTGTGTGTGTGTGTGTGTGTGTGTGTGTGTGTGTGTGTGTGTGTGTGTGTACACATGACATATTACACCGTCATGGTTTATTTAACAAAAATAAAGCCAAAATGGAGACGCTATATGTGAAAAACTAAGTACACCTTATGATTCAATAGCTTGTAGAACCACCTTTAGCAGCAATAACTTGAAGTAATCGTTTTCTGTATGACTTTATCAGTCTCTCACATCGTTGTGGAAGAATTTTGGCCCACTCTTCTTTACAACGTTGCTTCAGTTCATTGGGGTTTGTGGGCATTTGTTTATGCACAGCTCTCTTAAGGTCCAGCCACAGCATTTCAATCGGGTTGAGGTCTGGACTTTGACTGGGCCATTGCAACACCTTGATTCTTTTCTTTTTCAGCCATTCTGTTGTAGATTTGCTGGTGTGCTTGGGATCATTGTCCTGTTGCATGACCCAATTTCGGACAAGCTTTATTTGTTGGACAGATGGCCTCATATTTGACTCTAGAATACTTTGGTATACAGAGGAGTTCATGGTCGACTCAATGACTTCAAGGTTCCCAGGTCCTGTGGCTGCAAAACAAGCCCAAATCATCACCCCTCCACCACCGTGCTTGACAGTTGGTATGAGGTGTTTGTGCTGATATGCTGTGTTTGGTTTTCACCAAACGTGGCGCTTTGCATTATGGCCAAACATCTCCACTTTGGTCTCGTCTCTCCAAAGGACATTGTTCCAGATGTCTTGTGGTTTGTTCAAATGCACCTTTGCAAACCTGAGCCGTGCTGCCATGTTCTTTTTAGAGACAAGAGGCTTTCTCCTGGCAAGCCTTCCACACAAACCATACTTGTTCAGTCTTTTTCTAATTGTACTGTCATGAACTTTAACATTTAACATGCTAACTGAGGCCTGCAGAGTCTGAGATGTAACTCTTGGGTTTTTTGCAATTTCTCTGAGCATTGTACGGTCTGACCTTGTGGTGAATTTGCTGGGACGTCCACTCCTGGGAAGATTGGCAACTGTCTTGAATGTTTTCCACTTTTGAATAATCTTTCTCACTGTAGAATGATGGACTTTAAATTGTTTGGAAATGGCATTATAACCCTTCCCAGATTGATGGGCAGCAACAATTGCTTCTCTAAGATCATTGCTGATGTCTTTCCTCCTTGGCATTGTGTTATCACACACCTGAATGCTCCAGACCAGCAAACTGCTAAAACTTTGTCTCTTATAGAGGTGGTAACACTTGCTGATGATCAATTAATCAAGGGCATTTGATTAGCAGCACCTGTCTGCTACTTAGCATCTTAATTCCTATGGAAGCAGTAAGGGTGTACTTAGTTTTTCACACATGGCTTCTCCATTCTGGCTTTATTTTTGTTAAATAAATCATGACACGGTGTAATATGTCATGTACACACACACACACACACACACACACACACACACAGTGTAATATGTCATGTGTTGTTGTTCATCTGAGGTTGTATTTACCTAATTTTTAGACCTGCTAAGGAACGGATGATTGTTATTATTCCCTGATATGTAAACCAAGGAATTCAAAGAGGGTGTACTTTCTTTTTCACACCACTGTATGTATACATCAATAGTGGGGAAACTATTTGAAGGTTTAATACGGGATAATATTCAGGAATACTTAATGGAAAACAAAATTATTAGTAATAGTCAGCATGGATTTATGAAGGATAGATCTTGCCAAACTAACCTTATTTGTTTCTTTGAGGAGGTAAGTAGGAATTTAGACCAGGGTAATGCAGTTGATGTGGTCTACTTAGATTTTGCAAAGGCTTTTGATACGGTTTCACACAAGAGGTTGGTGTACAAAATAAAGAAAGTTGGACTCAGTAATAATATATGCACCTGGATTGAAAACTGGTTGTAGGACAGACAACAGAGGGTTGTCATAAATGGAACTTTTTCAGGTTGGGCTAAAGTCGTGAGTGGAGTACCTCAAGGATCGGTACTGGGACCCCTGCTTTTTAACTTGTTTATTAATGACCTTGAGGTTGGGATCGAGAGCAAAGTCTCCATCTTTGCTGATGATACTAAATTGTGTAAGGTAGTAGAATCAGAGCAGGATGTAATTTCTCTTCAGAAGGACTTGGAGAGACTGGAAACCTGGGCAGGTAAATGGCTAATACAGATAAATGTAAGGTTATGCATTTGGGATGCAAGAATAAAAAGGTGAATTACAAATTAAATGGGGATAAATTGGGGGAATCCTTGATGGAGAAGGATTTAGGAGTGCTTGTAGACTGCAGGCTTAGCAATAGTGCCCAATGTCATGCAGTAGCTGCAAAGGCAAATAAGATCTTATCTTGCATCAAACGGGCAATGGATGGAAGGGACGTAAACATAATTATGCCCCTTTACAAAGCATTAGTAAGACCACACCTTGAATATGGAGTACAATTTTGGGCACCAATCCTAAGAAAAGACATTATGGAACTAGAGAGAGTGCAGAGAAGAGCCACCAAATTAATAAAGGGGATGGACAATCTAACTTATGAGGAGAGGCTAGCTAAATTAGATTTATTTACATTAGAAAAGAGGCGTCTAAGAGGGGATATGATAACTATATACAAATATATTCAGGGACAATACAAGGAGCTTTCAAAAGAATATTCATCCCACGGGCAGTACAAAGGACTCTGGGCCATCCCTTAAGGTTGGAGGAAAGGAGATTTCACTAACAACAAAGGAAAGGGTTCTTTACAGTAAGGGCAGTTACAGTGTGGGATTCATTACCCATGGAGACTGTGATGGCAGATACAATAGATTTGTTAAAAAAAAAAGGTTGGACATCTCTTTAGAAAGGAAAGGTATACAGGGATATACCAAATAAGTATACATGGGAAGGATGTTGATCCAGGGATTAATCCGATTGCCAATTCTTGGAGCCAGGAAGTATTTATTTTTCCCCTTAATGGGGTTTTTTTGTTTGCCTTCCTCGGGATCAATAAGTAAGTATAGATATAGGATAAAGTATCTGTTGTCTAAATTTAGCATAGGTTGTACTTGATGGACGTACGTCTTTTTTCAACCTCATCTACTATGTAACTATGTAACTATATACTGTATGTATAAAGCTGTGACACACATACTGACCGTGTGCTGTTACGTGTTAAATGTATGTTCTGTGTCTGTGTTTCAGTGGTCGGGCGTGTTGTGAGCAGACCGCACTCCTTGCAGAACTCCGAGCTCCTCCTGTCCCCGTATTACCCGGCACTGCTGTACCCCGCAGAGTCACGTGGTACAGACACGCATGTGCAGAGCGGGACACATGTGCAGAGCGTGACTCGGGGGCAGAGCACTGTGCAGAGCGAGTCGCATGTGCAGAGAGAGACGCATGTGGAGAGAGTGGTGCAGAGCGCAGTGCAGGGCGAGACTCAAGGGCAGAGCACGATGCAGAGCGGGACTCAGGGGCAGAGCGCAGTGCAGGGCGAGACGCAGGGGCAGAGCACGGTGCAGAGCGAGACTGAGGGGCAGAACACGGTGCAGAGCAAGACTGAGGGGCAGAGCACGGTGCAGAGTGAGACTCGGGGGCAGAACACGGTGCAGAGCAAGACTCCGGGGCACAGCGAGAATCACGGGCAGTACGTGGGGCAAAGGGAGCAGAGCGCGGTGCAGAGCGGGACTCAGGGGCAGAGCGCAGTGCAGGGCAAGACGCAGGGGCAGAGCACGGTGCAGAGCGGGACTCAGGGGCAGAGCGCAGTGCAGGGCAAGACGCAGAGGCAGAGCACGGTGCAGAGCGGGACTCAGGGTCAGAGCGCAGTGCAGGGCGAGACGCAGGGGCAGAGCGGGACTATGGGGCAGAGCGCAGTGCAGGGCGAGACGCAGGGGCAGAGCGGGACTATGTGGCAGAGCGAGGTGCTGTCACAGACCCCGGATGACCTTGCTCCGGTGTGGAATTTGAGGGTCGGTGACTCTCTGATGATGGCTGAGGACACACGGTCAGGCAGGAGGTCCCTGCAAGAGGTGGAGGTCTCCCTGCATCCGGCAGAGCTACGTTTCCTGCAGGAATATCAGCACGAGCTGCTGGCCATGATGGACGAGGTGATAATCGTACCGCTGGAGGGAGGGAACAAGACTGGCTTCAGAGTGAGTGTCACCTGTCACCTCCCACACTGTCACATCATCTCATGTACTGTCACCTCCCACACTGTCACTGTCACATCATCTCATGTACTGTCACCTGTCACCTCCCACACTGTCACTGTCACATCATCTCATGTACTGTCACCTCCCACACTGTCACTGTCACATCATCTCATGTACTGTCACCTGTCACCTCCCACACTGTCACTGTCACATCATCTCATGTACTGTCACCTCCCACACTGTCACATCATCTCATGTACTGTCACCTGTCACCTCCCACACTGTCACTGTCACATCATCTCATGTACTGTCACCTCCCACACTGTCGCATCATCTCATGTACTGTCACCTCCCACACTGTCACATCATCTCATGTACTGTCACCTGTCACCTCCCACGCTGTCACTGTCGCATCATCTCATGTACTGTCACCTCCCCCACTGTCGCATCACCGCATGTACTGTCACCTATCACACTGTCGCATCATCGCATGTACTGTCACCTCCCACACTGTCACTGTCACATCATCTCATGTACTGTCACCTCCCACACCGTCACTGTCACATCATCTCATGTACTGTCACCTCCCACACTGTCACATCATCTCATGTACTGTCACCTCCCACACTGTCACATCATCTCATGTACTGTCACCTCCCACACTGTCGCATCATCTCATGTACTGTCACCTCCCACACTGTCGCATCATCGCATGTACTGTCACCTCCCACACTGTCGCATCATCTCATGTACTGTCACCTCCCACACTGTCGCATCATCGCATGTACTGTCACCTCCCACACCGTCACTGTCACATCATCTCATGTACTGTCACCTGTCACCTCCCACACTGTCACTGTCACATCATCTCATGTACTGTCACCTCCAATACTATCACTGTCACATCATCTCATGTACCGTCACCTCTCACGCTGTCACTGTCACATTATCTCATGTACTGTCACCTGTCACCTCCCATACTGTCACTGTCACCTCCCATACTGTCACTGTCACATCATCTCATATACTGTCACCTGTCACCTCCCACACTGTCACTGTCAAATCATCTCATGTACTGTCATCTGTCACCTCCCACGCTGTCTCTGTCACATCATCTCATGTACTGTCACCTCCCACACTGTCACATCATCTCATGTACTGTCACCTGTCACCTCCCACACTGTCACTGTCACATCATCTCATGTACTGTCACCTCCCACACTGTCACTGTCACATCATCTCATGTACTGTCACCTCCCACACTGTCACATCATCTCATGTACTGTCACCTCCCACACTGTCACTGTCGCATCATCTCATGTACTGTCACCTGTCACCTCCCACACTGTCACTGTCACATCATCTCATGTACTGTCACCTATCACCTACCACACTGTCACATCATCTCATCCATTGTCACCTCCCACGATGTCACTGTCACATCATCTCATGTACTGTCATCTGTCATCTCCCACACTGTCACTATCACATCATCTCATGTACTGTCATCTGTCACCTCCCACGCTGTCACTGTCACATCATCTCATGTACTGTCACGTGTCACCTCCCACACTGTCACATCATCTCATGTACTGTCATCTCCCACACTATCACTGTCACATCATCTCATGTACTGCCATCTGTCAAATCCCACGCTGTCACTGTCACATCATCTCATGTACTGTCACGTGTCACCTCCCACACTGTCACATCATCTCATGTACTGTCAACTGTCACCTCCCACACAGTCACATCATCTCATGTACTGTCACCTCCCACACAGTCACATCATCTCATGTACTGTCACCTCCCACACTGTCACTGTCACATCATCTCATGTACTCACCTGTCACCTCCCACACTGTCACTGTCACATCATCTCATGTACTGTCAACTGTCACCTCCCACACAGTCACATCATCTCATGTACTGTCACCTGTCACCTCCCACACTGTCACTGTCACATCATCTCATGTACTGTCACCTCCCACACTGTCACATCATCTCATGTACTGTCACCTGTCACCTCCCACACTGTCACTGTCACATCATCTCATGTACTGTCACCTCCCACGCTGTCACTGTCACATCATCTCATGTACTGTCACCTGTCACCTCCCACACTGTCACTGTCACATCATCTCATGTACTGTCACCTCCAATACTATCACTGTCACATCATCTCATGTACCGTCACCTCTCACGCTGTCACTGTCACTGTCACATCATCTCATGTACTGTCACCTCCCACACTGTCACATCATCTCATGTACTGTCACCTCCCACACTGTCACTGTCACATTATAGCATGTACTGTCACCTGTCACCTCCCACACTGTCACATCATCTCATGTACTGTCACCTCCCACACTGTCACTGTCGCATCATCTCATGTACTGTCACCTGTCACCTCCCACACTGTCACTGTCACATCATCTCATGTACTGTCACCTATCACCTACCACACTGTCACATCATCTCATCCATTGTCACCTCCCACGCTGTCACTGTCACATCATCTCATGTACTGTCATCTCCCACACTATCACTGTCACATCATCTCATGTACTGCCATCTGTCACCTCCCACGCTGTCACTGTCACATCATCTCATGTACTGTCACGTGTCACCTCCCACACTGTCACATCATCTCATGTACTGTCAACTGTCACCTCATCTCATGTACTGTCAACTGTCACCTTCCACACAGTCACATCATCTCATGTACTGTCACCTCCCACACAGTCACATCATCTCATGTACTGTCACCTCCCACACTGTCACTGTCACATCATCTCATGTACTGTCAACTGTCACCTCCCACACAGTCACATCATCTCATGTACTGTCACCTGTCACCTCCCACACTGTCACTGTCACATCATCTCATGTACTGTCACCTGTCACCTCCCACACTGTCACATCATCTCATGTACTGTCACCTGTCACCTCCCACACTGTCACTGTCACATCATCTCATGTACTGTCACCTCCCACACTGTCACTGTCACATCATCTCATGTACTGTCACCTGTCACCTCCCACACTGTCACATCATCTCATGTACTGTCACCTCCCACACTGTCACATCATCTCATGTACCGTCACCTCCCACACTGTCACTGTCACATCATCTCATGTACTGTCACCTCCCACACTGTCACTGTCACATCATCTCATGTACTGTCACCTGTCACCTCCCACACTGTCACATCATCTCATGTACTGTCACCTCCCACACTGTCACTGTCACATCATCTCATGTACCGTCACCTCCCACACTGTCACTGTCACATCATCTCATGTACTGTCACCTGTCACCTCCCACACTGTCACATCATCTCATGTACTGTCACCTCCCACACTGTCACTGTCACATCATCTCATGTACTGTCACCTGTCACCTCCCACACTGTCACATCATCTCATGTACTGTCACCTCCCACACTGTCACATCATCTCATGTACCGTCACCTCCCACACTGTCACTGTCACATCATCTCATGTACTGTCATCTGTCACCTCCCACACTGTCACTGTCACATCATCTCATTTACTGTCACCTCCCATACTGTCACTGTCACATCATCTCATGTACTGTCATCTGTCACCTCCCACACTGTCACTGTCACATCATCTCATTTACTGTCACCTCCCACACTGTCACTGTCACATCATCTCATGTACTGTCACCTCCCACACTGTCACTGTCACATCATCTCATGTACTGTCACCTCCCACACTGTCACTGTCACATCATCTCATTTACTGTCACCTCCCATACTGTCACTGTCACATCATCTCATGTACTGTCATCTGTCACCTCCCACACTGTCACATCATCTCATGTACTGTCACCTCCCACACTGTCACATCATGTCATGTACTGTCACCTCCCACACTGTCACTGTCACATCATCTCATATACTGTCACCTGTCACCTCCCACGCTGTCACTGTTATCATCTCATGTACAGTCACCTTCCACACTGTCACATCATCTCATGTACTGTCACCTGTCACCTCCCACACTGTCACTGTCACATCATCTCATGTACTGTCACCTCCCACACTGTCACTGTCACATCATCTCATGTACTGTCACCTGTCACCTCCCACACTGTCACTGTCACATCATCTCATTTACTGTCACCTCCCATACTGTCACTGTCACATCATCTCATGTACTGTCATCTGTCACCTCCCACACTGTCACATCATCTCATGTACTGTCACCTCCCACACTGTCACATCATGTCATGTACTGTCACCTCCCACACTGTCACTGTCACATCATCTCATATACTGTCACCTGTCACCTCCCACGCTGTCACTGTTATCATCTCATGTACTGTCACCTTCCACACTGTCACATCATCTCATGTACTGTCACCTGTCACCTCCCACGCTGTCGCATCATCTCATGTACTGTCACCTCCCACACTGTCACATCATCTCATGTACTGTCACCTCCCACACTGTCACTGTCACATCATCTCATGTACTGTCACCTCCCACACTGTCACTGTCACATCATCTCATGTACTGTCACCTCCCATACTGTCACTGTCACATCATCTCATTTACTGTCATCTGTCACCTCCCACACTGTCACATCATCTCATGTACTGTAACCTCCCACACTGTCACATCATCTCATGTACCGTCACCTCCCACACTGTCACATCATCTCATGTACTGTCACCTGTCACCTCCCACACTGTCACTGTCACATCATCTCATGTACTCACCTGTCACCTCCCACACTGTCACTGTCACATCATCTCATTTACTGTCACCTCCCATACTGTCACTGTGGCGGGAGGGGGTAACCAGGCTATCTAAGAAAGGTTAAACCCGCTGGTTACCCCTGAATCCGTGGGGTCCCTGGTACCCCCATAAGCCAGGGACCCGGGATAACACATGCTGGAGAATAAAATGACCCTGTGTTTTCCCATTTCATGTTCCCTTAGCCCTAGAACTGTGACATTTCTTGTGTGTCAGATTTAGGGGGATATTTGGGTGGAAATACAATTATTTTGGTTGCAGGAGTTGGGGGGCCACAGTTGCCGGTAGTCATTTAATTCTCCCCAGCGAGCAGGCATGATTTGCCGGTACGCAGGGTGAATTACACCGGGGCTTCCCCGTGTCCCCCGGACGCCTGGATTTCGAGCCCAAATATCCCCAAGTTATTTCCCAACTGTCACATGTACTGTCACCTGTCACCTCCCACACTGTCACATCATCTCATGTACTGTCACCTCCCACACTGTCACATCATCTCATGTACTGTCACCTGTCACCTCCCACACTGTCACTGTCACATCATCTCATTTACTGTCACCTCCCACACTGTCACTGTCACATCATCTCATGTACTGTCACCTCCCACACTGTCACTGTCACATCATCTCATGTACTGTCACCTCCCACACTGTCACTGTCACATCATCTCATTTACTGTCACCTCCCATACTGTCACTGTCACATCATCTCATGTACTGTCATCTGTCACCTCCCACACTGTCACATCATCTCATGTACTGTCACCTCCCACACTGTCACATCATGTCATGTACTGTCACCTCCCACACTGTCACTGTCACATCATCTCATATACTGTCACCTGTCACCTCCCACGCTGTCACTGTTATCATCTCATGTACAGTCACCTTCCACACTGTCACATCATCTCATGTACTGTCACCTGTCACCTCCCACACTGTCACTGTCACATCATCTCATGTACTGTCACCTCCCACACTGTCACTGTCACATCATCTCATGTACTGTCACCTGTCACCTCCCACACTGTCACTGTCACATCATCTCATTTACTGTCACCTCCCATACTGTCACTGTCACATCATCTCATGTACTGTCATCTGTCACCTCCCACACTGTCACATCATCTCATGTACTGTCACCTCCCACACTGTCACATCATGTCATGTACTGTCACCTCCCACACTGTCACTGTCACATCATCTCATATACTGTCACCTGTCACCTCCCACGCTGTCACTGTTATCATCTCATGTACTGTCACCTTCCACACTGTCACATCATCTCATGTACTGTCACCTGTCACCTCCCACGCTGTCGCATCATCTCATGTACTGTCACCTCCCACACTGTCACATCATCTCATGTACTGTCACCTCCCACACTGTCACTGTCACATCATCTCATGTACTGTCACCTCCCACACTGTCACTGTCACATCATCTCATGTACTGTCACCTCCCATACTGTCACTGTCACATCATCTCATTTACTGTCATCTGTCACCTCCCACACTGTCACATCATCTCATGTACTGTAACCTCCCACACTGTCACATCATCTCATGTACCGTCACCTCCCACACTGTCACATCATCTCATGTACTGTCACCTGTCACCTCCCACACTGTCACTGTCACATCATCTCATGTACTCACCTGTCACCTCCCACACTGTCACTGTCACATCATCTCATTTACTGTCACCTCCCATACTGTCACTGTGGCGGGAGGGGGTAACCAGGCTATCTAAGAAAGGTTAAACCCGCTGGTTACCCCTGAATCCGTGGGGTCCCTGGTACCCCCATAAGCCAGGGACCCGGGATAACACATGCTGGAGAATAAAATGACCCTGTGTTTTCCCATTTCATGTTCCCTTAGCCCTAGAACTGTGACATTTCTTGTGTGTCAGATTTAGGGGGATATTTGGGTGGAAATACAATTATTTTGGTTGCAGGAGTTGGGGGGCCACAGTTGCCGGTAGTCATTTAATTCTCCCCAGCGAGCAGGCATGATTTGCCGGTACGCAGGGTGAATTACACCGGGGCTTCCCCGTGTCCCCCGGACGCCTGGATTTCGAGCCCAAATATCCCCAAGTTATTTCCCAACTGTCACATGTACTGTCACCTGTCACCTCCCACACTGTCACATCATCTCATGTACTGTCACCTCCCACACTGTCACATCATCTCATGTACTGTCACCTCCCACACTGTCACATCATCTCATGTACTGTCACCTGTCACCTCCCACACTGTCACTGTCACATCACCACCACTGTCAGCTGTCACCTATCACCTCCCTCACTGTCACATCACCTCAACTGTCACATGTACTGTCACCTGTCACCTCCCTCACTATCACTGTCACATCACCACCACTGTCAGCTGTCACCTATCACCTCCCTCACTGTCACATCACCTCAACTGTCACATGTACTGTCACCTATCACCTCCCTCACTGTCACATCACCTTAACTGTCACATGTACTGTCACCTCCTGCACTGTCACATCACCTCAACTCTCAGATGTACTGTCACCTCCCTCACTGTCACATCACCTCAACTCTCAGATGTACTGTCACCTATCACGTACATTGTCTCTGGGATGCCTGCGGTGTACAGCACCAGCGCACTACCCCTTACCATCCCCAGACAAACGGATTATGTGAGAGGTTTAATGGTACCCTGAAGCAGATGCTTCGGACCTTTATAGAGGCGGAGGGGAAAGACTGGGAGATTCACCTGCAGCACTTGCTGTTTGCATACCGAGAGGTACCGCAGGAATCTACAGGCTTTTCCCCCTTCGAGCTACTATATGGCCGCAGGGTACGTGGACCTCTGGACCTATTCCATGAGGGATGGGAAGAGGAGGCTACTGCTACTGATGCTTCAGTGATCCAGTATGTAGTAGATCTCAGAGACCGGTTAGAGATGCTTATGGGGGTGGCCCAGGACCACCTCAGGGCTGCTCAGACCAAGCAGAAGCAATGGTATGACCAGCAGGCCCGTAGCAGGGAATTCATCCCAGGACAGCAGGTGCTTGTTCTCAAACCCACTCGGGAGAACAAGCTGATGGCTGCCTGGTCGGGACCGTACTCGGTTATCCGAAAGGTGAATGAGTGCAACTACCTTGTACAAGTAGAGCCTGAGAGGCACAAGACATATCACATTAATATGTTAAAGGAATACAGAGCACCGAGTATGGGAGCAGTAATGGCCATTTGTAGCCCACTGCTGGAGGATCCGCCGAGCAATGCTCTGCCTGATCTCCTAGGGGAGGCTAGGCAAGGAAACACTGTGGAGCAGGTAGAGATCGGGGCACAGTTGAGTGCTAGGCAGAAGGGAGAAGCCAGGGACATGCTAGCTAAGTATAGGGCCCTCTTCACTGACATGCCAGGGACCACACATCTCACAAAACACCCAGTGCACACAGGGGACCTGCAGCCTCTGCATAAGCACGCTTATAGTGTCAGCAGAGGTCAAGACCAGTATGGAAAGGGAGATAGAGGAGATGCTGACACTAGGGGTAATTACTCCGTCCCAGAGTCATTGGGCAAGCCCGATAGTCCTAGTTCCTAAAAAGGACAAGACCACCCGGTTTTGTGTGGACTACCGCTTGCTCAATGCTGGGACGGTGTCAGGTGCCTATCCCATGCCCCGATGGATGAGTTACTGGATGAACTCGCGGGGGCAAAGTATCTGACCACCATGGATTTGAGCAAAGGCTATTGGCAAATCCCACTGACCCTGGAGGCTAGGGAGAAGTCAGCATTCATCACTCCAAGTGGCCTCCATGAGTTTTTGGTGATGCCATTTGGGAGGAAGAATGCCCCGGCTACCTTCCAACGCCTGGTCAATAGGTTACTGGAAGGGATGCAGAGCTATGCCAGGGCTTACTTAGATGACATTGCTGTCTTTAGTAATTCCTGGGACTCCCACTTAGGACATGTAGCTGCGGTGCTGGAAAGGATCAGGGAGGCTGGGCTTACCTTGAAACCCACTAAGTGTATGGTAGGGATGGCAGAGGTCCTGTACTTAGGGCACAGGGTGGGTGGAGGGCACCTCAAACCAGAGCCAGCCAAGGTAGAAGCCATAGCTCAGTGGCCTGTTCCAAAAACCAAGAAACAGGTCATGGCATTTTTGGTCACCGCAGGGTACTATAGGAAGTTTGTCCCACATTACAGCGCCGTGGCCAAACCCCTGACTGATCTGACCAAGAAGCAACTGCCTGTGCTTATCACCTGGACTCCTGCCGGTGAAACTGCTTTCCAGGCACTGAAAACTGCGCTTGCTGGGGCCCCCATACTGGCTGCCCCAGACTATACCAAACATTTCCTTATACAGACTGATGCCTCGGACTATGGCATTGGGGCTGTGTTGAGCCAAGTGGGGGACGACGGTAGAGAGCACCTTGTGGTGTACCTCAGCCGAAAACTACTCCCCAGAGAAGTGGCCTATGCCACCATTGAGAAAGAGTGCCTGGCCATTGTGTGGGCACTCAAAAAACTCCAGCCCTATGTGTATGGAAGGGCTTTCACGGTCCTCACAGACCACAAGCCCCTGAGTTGGCTGCAGAGGGCATCAGGGGAGAATGCCAAATTGCTACGGTGGAGCTTGGCCTTGCAAGAATTCGAGTTTACTATTCAGCACAAAAAGGGTAGTGAAAGCAGCAATGCTGATGGACTTTCACGTCAGGACTATCCCTCTGAGACTGAGTTCGTTAAAGGTGCCAGCAGTGCCCCACTCCCCGTTAGGGCCAGTGGGCCACAGGTCACCCATTAAGAAGGGGAGGTGTAGAGGGAGAGGGGGGTTGGCCCGGTATTAAAGGGGTTGCACCCCATATGGCCACCCCCTGACCTCATCAGGGAGGCAAGGGGTTAACTGGACTGCGGTCCAGGAATGTGGCTTACACCTTGTCATGTCATGAAAATATATGTTCCCCTGTTCCCATGTTTCATTATAATCCTGTATTTTAATGTTTTAAAGTGCATTTCTGTATCTCCAGTTCTGGAGATCGCAGAGAGTTGATATTTGGCCAATATGTGGAGTCACTGTAGGCATTAAGAACTGGCAAATTTCGACCCACTGAGCCCACCAGAATGGAACTTATTAATATGGGTAGATATTAAAGAGTATATGTTTGGTATTTTGGATCTGTTCTGAAAATGCAGACGCCATCTGCTATGCTAATAGGTCATGAAGGGCAGCCGGCTGATTGAGCCTAAGCACTGTGATCAAAAGGTAACTGCCCTGATTGTTTACACTAAGTACTAATCAACAGACCAAGTACTAATCAACAGACTCTGCCACTCTAATTGTTACCTGAGGGCAGAGAATCATCAAACTGGAGTGGTTTGTAAGTGTTATGTCTACACCTACAAACAATGCAGATACTTCATTTGGTAGATTGGTCGTCGCCCCTGATTTAATTATGGGGCTACCCATAGAGTCCCAGTACACATGGGCTAATTAGCTGGGGGGCATGGGTTAATCTGTGTCTCCACGTTAGGGATTGGATACAGATAATTGTTCACCAATAGTCTGTATTCAATGTTAAGAATAGGGTTACACAGGTATATAAACTGGGTCAACCCTACAGTTTTTAGTTGTGCTTCTGATTCCACCTGGAATGTCACCGGATTGCTGGAGAATTGCTAGCTGATACTTCTCCATCCCCCAACCCTAAGTAAGTGTTACCTTCTTGTCTGTTAATTGTACTATATTGCTGTGTTCACCTTATTTAAGGAATAAATATATTTTATTATATCTAAGCCTCGTTCAGTTCAACCCAGATATTTGGTGTTCATTATATCTTGTCATAACCTACCGTGACACTCCCCCTCTCTGTTCCTATTCTCTTTCTCTCCCCCCCACCTCTCTCTGACTCCCTCCTCTGCCTCCCCCTCTCTGTTCCTATTCTCTACCCCCCCTCTCTCCTCATCCGCCTCTGTCGCCCCCTCTATGTTCCTATTCTCTCCCCCCCCCCCTCTCTCCTCTGCCGCCTCTGCCTCCCCCTCTCTGTTCCTATTCTCTTTCTCTCCCCCCTCTCTCTGACTCCCTCCTCTGCCTCCCCCTCTCTATTCCTATTCTCTGCCCCCCTCTCTCCTCCTCCGCCTCTGTCTCCCCCTTTCTGTTCCTATTCTCTTTCTCTCCTCCCCCCTCTCCTCCTCCGCCTCTGTCTCTCCCTCTCTGTTCCTATTCTCTTCCCCCCCTCTCTCTCCTCCGCCTCTGTCTCCCCCTCTCTGTTCCTATTCTCTTTCTCTCCCCTCTCTCCTCCTCCGCCTCTGCCTCCCCCTCTCTGTTCCTATTCTCTTTCTCTCCCCTCTCTCCGCCTCTGCCTCCCCCTCTCTGTTCCTATTCTCTTTCTCTCCCCCCCTCTCTCCTCCTCCGCCTCTGTCTCCCTCTCTCTGTTCCTATTCTTTTTCTCTCCCCCCCACCTCTCTCTGACTCCCTCCTCCGCCTCCCCCTCTCTGTTCCTATTCTCTTCCCCCCCCCTCTCTCCTCCTCCGCCTCTGTATCCCCCTCTCTGTTCCTATTCTCTTCACCCCCTCTCTCCTCCTCCGCCTCTGCCTCCCCCTCTCTGTTCCTATTCTCTCCCCCCCCTCCCCTTTCTCTGACTCCCTCCTCTGCCTCCCCCTCTCTGTTCCTATTCTCTCCCCCCCCCTCTCTCCGCCTCTGCCTCCCCCTCTCTGTTCCTATTCTCTCTCCCCCCTCTCTCTCTGCCTCCCCCTCTCTGTTCCTATTCTCTCCCCCCCCTCCCCTCTCTCTGACTCTCTCCTCCCTCCTAAGTCTGTCTCTCTGTCCTCTCTCCCCCTCCTCCCCCCCCTGTCCCCCCTCTCTCCCCTCCCTCCTCAGTCTGTCTCTCGGTCCTCTCTCCCCCCCTCTCTCCCCTCCCTCCTCAGTCTGTCTCTCTGTCCTCTCCCCCCCCTCTCTCCCCCCCTCTCTCCTCTCTCCCCTCCCTCCTCAGTCTGTCTCTCTGTCCTCTCCCCCCCTCTCCCCTCCCTCCTCAGTCTGTCTCTCTGTCCTCTCCCCAGGTCTCAGGAGACGTCTCTTCCTGCCAGGCTGTGGTGGAACTTCTCCAGCACATTGTGACCTCTCTGTCCTCTGACTCTGTCACCTTGGACCTCCCCGGGGTATCTGTGTTCCTGCTGGGGGAGGAGGGGCAGCAGATTCTGCGCGGCATTGAGCGCCAGTGTCAGTGCGTCATCGACACGTCGGAGATCAGCTGGACGGTGCTCAAGTCTGAGGTGAAATCTCCCTGTGCCCCTTACTGTGTCTCCCTGTGCCCCCCGCTCTGTGTCTCCCTGTGCCCCCCGCTCTGTGTCTCCCTGTGCCCCCCGCTCTGTGTCTCCCTGTGCCCCCCGCACTGTGACTCCCTGTGCCCCCCGCTCTGTGACTCCCTGTGCCCCCCGCACTGTGTCTCCCTGTGCCCCCCGCTCTGTGTCTCCCTGTGCCCCCGCTCTGTGTCTCCCTGTGCCCCCCGCACTGTGACTCCCTGTGCCCCCCCGCACTGTGTCTCCCTGTGCCCCCCGCACTGTGTCTCCCTGTGCCCCCCGCTCTGTGACTCCCTGTGCCCCCCGCTCTGTGACTCCCTGTGCCCCCCGCACTGTGACTCCCTGTGCCCCCCCGCACTGTGTCTCCCTGTGCCCCCCGCACTGTGTCTCCCTGTGCCCCCCGCTCTGTGACTCCCTGTGCCCCCCCGCACTGTGTCTCCCTGTGCCCCCCGCACTGTGTCTCCCTGTGCCCCCCGCTCTGTGACTCCCTGTGCCCCCCGCTCTGTGACTCCTTGTGCCCCCCGCTCTGTGACTCCCTGTGCCAACGCTCTGTGACTCCCTGTGCCCCCCCGCACTGTGACTCCCTGTGCCCCCCGCTCTGTGACTCCCTGTGCCCCCCCGCACTGTGTCTCCCTGTGCCCCCCGCACTGTGTCTCCCTGTGCCCCCGCACTGTGCCTCCTTGTGCCCACGCTCTGTGTCTCCCTGTGCCCCCCGCACTGTGACTCCCTGTGCCCCCCGCTCTGTGACTCCCTGTGCCCCCCGCACTGTGTCTCCCTGTGCCCCCCGCACTGTGTCTCCCTGTGCCCCCCGCTCTGTGACTCCCTGTGCCCCCCGCTCTGTGACTCCTTGTGCCCCCCGCTCTGTGACTCCCTGTGCCCCGCTCTGTGACTCCCTGTGCCCCCCGCACTGTGTCTCCCTGTGCCCCCCACACTGTCTCCCTGTGCCCCCCGCACTGTGTCTCCCTGCGCCCCCCGCACTGTGTCTCCCTGTGCCCCCCGCTCTGTGACTCCCTGTGCCCCCCGCACTGTGACTCCCTGTGCCCCCGCTCTGTGCCCCCCGCACTGTCTCCCTGTGCCCCCCGCACTGTGTCTCCCTGTGCCCCCCGCACTGTGAATCCCTGTGCCCCCGCACTGTGACTCCCTGTGCCCCGCTCTGTGACTCCCTGTGCCCCCCGCACTGTGTCTCCCTGTGCCCCCCGCACTGTGACTCCCTGTGCCCCCCGCACTGTGTCTCCCTGTGCCCCCCGCACTGTGAATCCCTGTGCCCCCGCTCTGTGCCCCCCGCACTGTCTCCCTGTGCCCCCCGCACTGTGTCTCCCTGTGCCCCCCGCACTGTGAATCCCTGTGCCCCCGCACTGTGACTCCCTGTGCCCCGCTCTGTGACTCCCTGTGCCCCCCGCACTGTGTCTCCCTGTGCCCCCCGCACTGTGACTCCCTGTGCCCCCCGCACTGTGTCTCCCTGTGCCCCCCGCACTGTGAATCCCTGTGCCCCCCGCACTGTGACTCCCTGTGCCCCCGTTCTGTGACTCCCTGTGCCCCCCGCACTGTGACTCCCTGTGCCCCCGCTCTGTGTCTACCTGTGCCCCCCGCACTGTGACTCCCTGTGCCCCCCGCTCTGTGACTCCCTGTGCCCCCCGCTCTGTGACTCCCTGTGCCCCGCTCTGTGACTCCCTGTGCCCCCCGCACTGTGTCTCCCTGTGCCCCCCGCACTGTGTCTCCCTGCGCCCCCCGCACTGTGTCTCCCTGTGCCCCCCGCTCTGTAAGTTCCTGTGCCCCCGCTCTGTGTCTCCCTGTGCCCCCGCTCTGTGACTCCCTGTGCCCCCCGCACTGTGACTCCCTGTGCCCCCGCACTGTGACTCCCTGTGCCCCCCGCACTGTGACTCCCTGTGCCCCCCGCACTGTGACTCCCTGTGCCCCCGCTCTGTGCCCCCCGCACTGTCTCCCTGTGCCCCCCGCACTGTGTCTCCCTGTGCCCCCCGCACTGTGAATCCCTGTGCCCCCGCTCTGTGACTCCCTGTGCCCCCCGCTCTGTGACTCCCTGTGCCCCCCGCACTGTGACTCCCTGTGCCCCCCGCACTGTGTCTCCCTATGCCCACCCTCTGTCACTCCCTGTGCCCCCCGCTCTGTGACTCCCTGTGCCCCCCGCTCTGACTCCCTGTGCCCCCCGCACTGTGACTCCCTGTGCACCCGCACTGTGACTCCCTGTGCCCCCGCACTGTGACTCCCTGTGCCCCCCGCTCTGACTGCCTGTGCCCCCCGCACTATCTCCCTGTGCCCCCCGCACTGTGACTCCCTGTGCCCCCCGCACTGTGACTCCCTGTGCCCCCCGCACTGTGACTCCCTGTGCCCCCGCTCTGACTCCCTGTGCCCCCCGCACTGTGTCTCCCTGTGCCCCCGCTCTGTGACTCACTGTGCCCCCGCTCTGTGACTCCCTGTGCCCCCCGCTCTGACTCCCTGTGCCCCCCGCACTGTGTCTCCCTGTGCCCCCCGCTCTGACTCCCTGTGCCCCCCGCACTGTGTCTCCCTGTGCCCCCGCTCTGTAACTCCCTGTGCCCACCGCTCTGTGACTCCCTGTGCCCCCCGCTCTGACTCCCTGTGCCCCCCGCACTGTGTCTCCCTGTGCCCCCGCTCTGTAACTCCCTGTCCCCCCTGCTCTGTGACTCCCTGTGCCCCCCGCACTGTCTCCCTGCGCCCCCCGCACTGTGTCTCCCTGTGCCACCCGCACTGTGACTCCCTGTGCCCCCCGCTCTGACTCCCTGTGCCCCCCGCACTGTGTCTCCCTGTGCCCCCGCTCTGTCTCCCTGTGCCCCCGCGCTGTCTCCCTGTGCCCCCCCGCACTGTCTCCCTGTGCCCCCCGCACTGTCTCCCTGTGCCCCCCGCACTGTCTTCCTGTGCCCCCCGCACTGTCTTCCTGTGCCCCCCGTACTGTCTCCCTGTGCCCCCCTCGCTGTTTCCCTGTGCCCCCCGTGCTGTCTCCCTGTGCCCCCCGCGCTGTCTCCCTGTGCCCCCCGCACTGTCTTCCTGTGCCCCCCGCACTGTCTTCCTGTGCCCCCCGCACTGTCTCCCTGTGCCCCCCGCACTGTCTCCCTGTGCCCTCCGCACTCCGGGACTCCCTGTGCCCCCCAAACTGTCTCCCTGTGCCCCCTGCACTGTGACTCCCTGTGCCCTCCGCACTGTCTCCCTGTGCCCCCGCACTGTCTCCCTGTGCCCCCGCACTGTCTCCCTGTGCCCCCCGCACTGTGACTCCCTGTGCCCCCCACTCCGTGACTCCCTGTGCCCCCGCTCTGTGACTCCCTGTGACTCCCTGTGCCCCCGCACTGTGCCCCTGTTCTGACTCCCTGTGCCCCCGCACTGTCTCCCTGTGCCCCCCGCACTGTCTCCCTGTGCCCCCCACTCCGTGACTCCCTGTGCCCCCGCTCTGTGACTCCCTGTGACTCCCTGTGCCCCCGCTCTGTGACTCCCTGTGACTCCCTGTGCCCCCGCACTGTGCCCCACGCTCTGATTCCCTGTGCCCCCGCACTGTGTCTCCCTGTGCCCCCGCCCTGTGCCTCCCTGTGCCCCCCGCCCTGTGCCTCCCTGTGCCCCCCGCCCTGTGCCTCCCTGTACCCCCCGCACTGTGACTCCCTGTGCCCCCCGCACTGTGTCTCCCTGTGCCCCCGCTCTGTAACTCCCTGTGCCCACCGCTCTGTGACTCCCTGTGCCCCCCGCTCTGACTCCCTGTGCCCCCCGCACTGTGTCTCCCTGTGCCCCCGCTCTGTAACTCCCTGTCCCCCCTGCTCTGTGACTCCCTGTGCCCCCCGCACTGTCTCCCTGCGCCCCCCGCACTGTGTCTCCCTGTGCCACCCGCACTGTGACTCCCTGTGCCCCCCGCTCTGACTCCCTGTGCCCCCGCACTGTGTCTCCCTGTGCCCCCGCTCTGTCTCCCTGTGCCCCCGCGCTGTCTCCCTGTGCCCCCCGCACTGTCTCCCTGTGCCCCCCGCACTGTCTCCCTGTGCCCCCCGCACTGTCTTCCTGTGCCCCCCGCACTGTCTTCCTGTGCCCCCCGTACTGTCTCCCTGTGCCCCCCTCGCTGTTTCCCTGTGCCCCCCCGTGCTGTCTCCCTGTGCCCCCCGCGCTGTCTCCCTGTGCCCCCCGCACTGTCTTCCTGTGCCCCCCGCACTGTCTTCCTGTGCCCCCCGCACTGTCTCCCTGTGCCCCCCGCACTGTCTCCCTGTGCCCTCCGCACTCCGGGACTCCCTGTGCCCCCCAAACTGTCTCCCTGTGCCCCCTGCACTGTGACTCCCTGTGCCCTCCGCACTGTCTCCCTGTGCCCCCGCACTGTCTCCCTGTGCCCCCGCACTGTCTCCCTGTGCCCCCCGCACTGTGACTCCCTGTGCCCCCCACTCCGTGACTCCCTGTGCCCCCGCTCTGTGACTCCCTGTGACTCCCTGTGCCCCCGCACTGTGCCCCTGTTCTGACTCCCTGTGCCCCCGCACTGTCTCCCTGTGCCCCCCGCACTGTCTCCCTGTGCCCCCCACTCCGTGACTCCCTGTGCCCCCGCTCTGTGACTCCCTGTGACTCCCTGTGCCCCCGCTCTGTGACTCCCTGTGACTCCCTGTGCCCCCGCACTGTGCCCCACGCTCTGACTCCCTGTGCCCCCGCACTGTGTCTCCCTGTGCCCCCGCCCTGTGCCTCCCTGTGCCCCCCGCCCTGTGCCTCCCTGTGCCCCCCGCCCTGTGCCTCCCTGTACCCCCCCGCACTGTGACTCCCTGTGCCCCCCACACTGTGACTCCCTGTGCCCCCTGCTCTGTCTCCCTGTGCCCCCGCACTGTGACTCCCTGTGCCCCCTGCTCTGTCTCCCTGTGCCCCCGCACTGTGACTCCCTGTGCCCCCGCTCTGTGCCTCCCTGTGCCCCCCGCACTGTGACTCCCTGTGCCCCCCTGTGCCCCCCGCCCTGTGCCTCCCTGTGCCCGCCTCCCTGTGCCCCCCGCACTGTGACTCCCTGTGCCCCCCGCACTGTGACTCCCTGTGCCCCCCGCTCTGTCTCCCTGTGCCCCCCGCACTGTGACTCCCTGTGCCCCCCGCTCTGTGCCTCCCTGTGACTCGGTTTTCTTTGTGTTACAGTTTGTGGATCCGTGGAGTTTGGTTAATGGTCTCGTCCCTCCCGAGAAGTCCCCGGTCCCGCCCCGCACCCCCAAATCAAACCCCCCAAGTGTGCCCCCTACTGCAGACATGAGTGAGTGTCACGTCCAATCTGTACCCCCCAGTCCCTGCGCCTCCCCCAGTCCCTGCGCCTCCCCCGGTCCCTGCGCCTCCCCTCTCTCCCCCGGTCCCTGCGCCTCCTCTCTCCCCCGGTCCCTGCGCCTCCCCTCTCTCCCCCGGTCCCTGCGCCTCCTCTCTCCCCCGGTCCCTGCGCCTCCCCCGGTCCCTGCGCCTCCCCTCTCTCCCCCGGTCCCTGCGCCTCCCCTCTCTCCCCCGGTCCCCGCGCCTCCTCTCTCCCCCGGTCCCTGCGCCTCCCCCCTCTCCCCCGGTCCCTGCGCCTCCTCTCTCTCCCCCGGTCCCTGCGCCTCCCCTCTCTCCCCCGGTCCCTGTGCCTCCCCTCTCTCCCCCGGTCCCTGCGCCTCCCCTCTCTCCCCCGGTCCCTGCGCCTCCCCTCTCTCCCCCGGTCCCTGCGCCTCCCCTCTCTCTCCCCCGGTCCCTGCGCCTCCCCTCTCTCCCCCGGTCCCTGCGCCTCCCCTCTCTCCCCCGGTCCCTGCGCCTCCCCTCTCTCTCCCGGTCCCTGCGCCTCCCCTCTCTCCCCCGGTCCCTGCGCCTCCCCTCTCTCTCCCCGGTCCCTGCGCCTCCCCTCTCTCCCCCGGTCCCTGCGCCTCCTCTCTCTCCCCCGGTCCCTGCGCCTCCCCTCTCTCCCCCGGTCCCTGCGCCTCCCCTCTCTCTCTCCCGGTCCCTGCGCCTCCCCTCTCTCCCCCGGTCCCTGCGCCTCCCCTCTCTCCCCCGGTCCCTGCGCCTCCCCTCTCTCCCCCGGTCCCTGCGCCTCCCCTCTCTCCCCCGGTCCCTGCGCCTCCCCTCTCTCCCCCGGTCCCTGCGCCTCCCCTCTCCCCCGGTCCCTGCGCCTCCCCTCTCTCCCCCGGTCCCTGCGCCTCCTCTCTCTCCCCCGGTCCCTGCGCCTCCCCTCTCTCCCCCGGTCCCTGCGCCTCCCCTCTCTCCCCCGGTCCCTGCGCCTCCCCTCTCTCCCCCGGTCCCTGCGCCTCCCCTCTCTCCCCCGGTCCCTGCGCCTCCCCTCTCTCCCCCGGTCCCTGCGCCTCCCCTCTCTCTCCCCGGTCCCTGCGCCTCCTCTCTCTCCCCCGGTCCCTGCGCCTCCCCTCTCTCCCCCGGTCCCTGCGCCTCCCCTCTCTCCCCCGGTCCCTGCGCCTCCCCTCTCTCTCCCCCCGGTCCCTGTGCCTCCCCTCTCTCCCCCGGTCCCTGCGCCTCCCCTCTCTCCCCCGGTCCCTGCGCCTCCCCTCTCTCCCCCGGTCCCTGCGCATCCCCTCTCTCTCTCGGTCCCTGCGCCTCCCCTCTCTCTCCCCCGGTCCCTGCGCCTCCCCTCTCTCCCCCGGTCCCTGCGCCTCCCCCCTCTCTCCCCCGGTCCCTGCGCCTCCCCTCTCTCCCCCGGTCCCTGCGCCTCCCCTCTCTCCCCCGGTCCCTGCGCCTCCCCTCTCTCCCCCGGTCCCTGCGCCTCCCCTCTCTCCCCCGGTCCCTGCGCCTCCCCTCTCTCGCCCGGTCCCTGCGCCTCCCCTCTCTCTCCCGGTCCCTGCGCCTCCCCTCTCTCCCCCGGTCCCTGCGCCTCCCCTCTCTCTCCCCCGGTCCCTGCGCCTCCCCTCTCTCTCCCCCGGTCCCTGCGCCTCCTCTCTCTCCCCCGGTCCCTGCGCCTCCTCTCTCTCCCCCGGTCCCTGCGCCTCCCCTCTCTCCCCCGGACCCTGCGCCTCCCCTCTCTCTCCCCCGGTCCCTGCGCCTCCCCTCTCTCTCCCCCGGTCCCTGCGCCTCCTCTCTCTCCCCCGGTCCCTGCGCCTCCTCTCTCTCCCCCGGTCCCTGCGCCTCCCCTCTCTCCCCCGGTCCCTGCGCCTCCCCTCTCCCGGTCCCTGCGCCTCCCCTCTCTCCCCCGGTCCCTGCGCCTCCCCTCTCTCCCCCGGTCCCTGCGCCTCCCCTCTCCCCCGGTCCCTGCGCCTCCTCTCTCTCCCCCGGTCCCTGCGCCTCCCCTCTCTCCCCCGGTCCCTGCGCCTCCTCTCTCCCCCGGTCCCTGCGCCTCCTCTCTCCCCCGGTCCCTGCGCCTCCCCTCTCTCCCCCGGTCCCTGCGCCTCCCCTCTCTCCCCCGGTCCCTGCGCCTCCCCTCTCTCTCCCCCGGTCCCTGCGCCTCCCCTCTCTCCCCCGGTCCCTGCTCCTCCCCTCTCTCCCCCGGTCCCTGCGCCTCCCCTCTCTCTCCCGGTCCCTGCACCTCCCCTCTCTCTCCCGGTCCCTGCACCTCCACTCTCTCCCCCGGTCCCTGCGCCTCCCCTCTCTCTCCCCCGGTCCCTGCGCCTCCCCTCTCTCTCCCCCGGTCCCTGCGCCTCCCCTCTCTCCCCCGGTCCCTGCGCCTCCCCTCTCTCCCCCGGTCCCTGCGCCTCCCCTCTCTCCCCCAGTCCCTGCGCCTCCTCTCTCTCCCCCGGTCCCTGCGCCTCCCCTCTCTCCCCCGGTCCCTGCGCCTCCCCTCTCTCCCCCGGTCCCTGCGCCTCCCCTCTCTCCCCCGGTCCCTGCGCCTCCCCTCTCTCCCCCGGTCCCTGCGCCTCCCCTCTCTCTCCCCGGTCCCTGCGCCTCCCCTCTCTCCCCCGGTCCCTGCGCCTCCCCTCTCTCTCCCCCGGTCCCTGCGCCTCCCCTCTCTCCCCCGGTCCCTGCGCCTCCTCTCTCTCTCCCCCGGTCCCTGCGCCTCCCCTCTCTCCCCCGGTCCCTGCGCCTCCCCTCTCTCCCCCGGTCCCTGCGCCTCCCCTCTCTCCCCCGGTCCCTGCGCCTCCTCTCTCCCCCGGTCCCTGCGCCTCCCCTCTCTCTCCCCCGGTCCCTGCGCCTCCCCTCTCTCCCCCGGTCCCTGCGCCTCCCCTCTCTCCCCCGGTCCCTGCGCCTCCCCTCTCTCCCCCGGTACCTGCGCCTCCCCTCTCTCCCCCGGTCCCTGCGCCTCCCCTCTCCCCCGGTCCCTGCGCCACCCCTCTCTCTCCCCGGTCCCTGCGCCTCCCCTCTCTCCCCCGGTCCCTGCGCCTCCCCTCTCTCCCCCGGTCCCTGCGCCTCTCCTCTCTCCCCCGGTCCCTGCGCCTCCCCTCTCTCCCCCGGTCCCTGCGCCTCCCCTCTCTCCCCCGGTCCCTGCGCCTCCCCTCTCTCCCCCGGTCCCTGCGCCTCCCCTCTCTCTCCCCGGTCCCTGCGCCTCCCCTCTCTCCCCCGGTCCCTGCGCCTCCCCTCTCTCCCCCGGTCCCTGCGCCTCCCCTCTCTCCCCCGGTCCCTGCGCCTCCCCTCTCTCTCTCGGTCCCTGCACCTCCCCTCTCTCCCCCGTCCCTGCACCTCCCCTCTCTCTCCCCCGGTCCCTGCGCCTCCTCTCTCTCTCGGTCCCGGCGCCTCCCCTCTCCCCCGGTCCCTGCGCCTCTTCTCTCTCCCCCGGTCCCTGCGCCTCCCCTCTCTCCCCCGGTCCCTGCGCCTCCCCCCTCTCCCCTGGTCCCTGCGCCTCCCCTCTCTCTCTCAGTCCCTGCGCCTCCCCTCTCTCCCGGTTCCTGCTCCTCCCCTCTCTCTCGGTTCCTGCGCCTCCCTTCTCTCCCCTGGTCCCTGCGCCTCCCCTCTCTCCCGGTTCCTGCTCCTCCCCTCTCTCTCGGTTCCTGCGCCTCCCTTCTCTCCCCTGGTCCCTGCGCCTCCCCTCTCTCCTCTCTCTTCCCCTGCTTCCTTCCTTTGCTGATTATTAACCCCCTCTGCTCTCTCTCCACCCCCCTGCAGAGGACATCAGGGGGTTCGCCGCCCTCCTGAAGCACGAGGAGGATGAGGCAGAAGATGTCGGTGAGCTGGTACTGGTTTCAGATGAAGTCTCCGAGCCTCCGAACACCAGCACCGCGTGGAACATTCGCCCGGAAGAGCCGGATTTATCCATCGACTTGTTTCAAGAGAGTGAAGATGTAGTTATGGAAGAAGAGCGTCCTGCAGGTGATGAAGAGCTGGACCAGGCTTGCGAGATGTCCCGAACTGCCTATCAGGAGAGGCAGCTGGACGAGGAGGCTGAGCTACTGCTGGTAACACAGAGGTCCATGGACATTCAGCAACTACCCAACATGGAAGAGGAGGAGGAGGAGCTGCAGAGAGCGCTGGAGATGTCTATGAGAGAGCAGGCCATGAGTGAGACCTTGGGGACAGAAGACAGTCTCGAGAGAGCATTGGCGATGTCCCTGAGAGAGCAGTCCCTGGAAGAGACGGACGAGTCTCTGCAGAGGACGCTGGAGATGTCATTTAGAGGCACACAGGAACATGGACAGACGAGTGGAGCTGAGGGGAGATCCTGGGAGGAGGTGGAGAGAGCAATGGGCACTGCCTGTCTGAGAGTGCTAGCGGGGGACAAGACAGAGCTGGTGATGGCATGCACAGCTGTGCGCCAGGCAGTGACGGGCAAGCTGCGCACGGAGACGCTGAAAGGAGTGCAGGGTCTGAACACGCAGCACGCGGGAATCCTGTCTGCGCTACAGAGGAAGTATGGAGTCAGCATCACGGTGTCTGGGGATCAGGCACAGGTACAGGGCTTCACACGGTCCCCCACCAGCTGCCAGCAGGAGCTGGCCCAGATCCTGAGCGCCCTGCAGGGGGAGGGCATGGTCTTGGCACAGGGCCCCCCCCTGATAGTTCCGGACATGCAGCGGCACAGGGTGAAGCTGTTCTCAGTACCTGAGACGTCCGCGGAGTATTCCCGTGTCGTGCAGCCATTCCACGACACGCTACAGGAGCTCAGGCACTGTATACAGGTCCTAGAGGTGAGGAAACCCAACACCGTGACACAGACCCACCAGGCTACACACATGGGTAGTAGTGTGGGGAGGCGGGGAGCCAGCAAGGGGGGCAGCTAGAAGCAGAGGGAGATGCAGCTAGAGGCAGAGAGGGGGGCAGTACACCTCCCCTGCTGTACACCTCCCCTGCTGTACATCTCCCCAAACCCTCCCCTGCTGTACCCCTCCCCTGCTGTACACCTCCCCAGAACCTCCCCTGCTGTACACCTCCCCAGAACCTCCCCTGCTGTACACCTCCCCAGACCCTCCCCTGCTGTACACCTCCCCTGCAGTACACCTCCCCAGAACCTCCCCTGCAGTACACCTCCCCAGACCCTCCCCTGCTGTACACCTCCCCAGACCCTCCCCTGCTGTACACCTCCCCAGACCCTCCCCTGCTGTACACCTCCCCAGACCCTCCCCTGCTGTACACCTCCCCAGACCCTCCCCTGCTGTACACCTCCCCAGACCCTCCCCTGCTGTACACCTCCCCAGACCCTCCCCTGCTGTACACCTCCCCTGCTGTACACCTCCCCAGAACCTCCCCTGCTGTACACCTCCCCAGAACCTCCCCTGCTGTACACCTCCCCAGAACCTCCCCTGCTGTACACCTCCCCAGCCCCTCTGTCACGGTAGCTAGTGATAGGTTATAATACACACCAAAATATCTGAGTTGAATTGAACACGACTTAGATATAATAAAGATAGTTTATTCCTTAGATAGGTGAACACACAAGATGATACAAACAACAGACAAGAAATAGCACTTATTTAAGGGTTGGACAATGAAGCAATCAGGTACAGGATTGGCAATTCATTCAGCAATACAGGTTCAGATGAAGATATCACGAAAAGACAATGGGTATAGGGCTTACACTTGTTTATATAGAGTTTCAGCCCCATACCTTAACCTTTGGGCGCCTGAAAGTCTAGCTGACTTCTTTGTAGTCAGGAAACCCTTTTGTCTGTAAATGTGAATTATGACACTTACAGACCACTCAGGCTCTGCGTTTCTCCGCCCTATTGTACACAATCAGAGTGGTCAGCCTTTGATCAGGGAGGCTGTTTGTAGACAAATGGTCGCCATCCTGAACATTAACATAAAGCAGAGCCGGTAACTTTCCCGGGCTTTATTCCAGCCCTGAAAAACAGTATATTCTTTAATATCTACACATATTAAAATAATCTGTTCTGTGGGTCTGAGCGGGCTGAAATTTGCCAGGTCCTCATGCCGGAGGACCTTTGCCATAGTGGCCAAATATCAGCCCTCCACGACCCCCAGAACCGGAGACACAAAAAAACAAGTTAAAATCCCCTATTAACTTTAATGCAGGATTCTCCGCTATTAGCTAAAAGAAATCACTCTCCTATTGAAATCAATGGGCTCCGCCGCTATAAGCTTTCAATGAAGCAACTCTGCCATTGAAGTCAATGGGAAAACCACAATTTTCACATTTGCCCATACTCCGTCTGGTTGATCGGAGAGGGCTGGAAATGGCCATGCCGTCATGCTGGAACAGTGACTACCTGCGACCAAAATCCCAGCCCTCTGGTACTCACAGAACCGGAGATATGGGCTTACACTTTACACGCTTTCGGACTTAGCCATTTCAAAGCCACGCGGCTTTCCTCCATTAGAATCAATATGGCCGGCGCCTCCATAGGATTCAATGGGACCTCCGCTGCCATTAGAGTCAGTGGCGCGACCCTCGTGGCGAGCGCGACCCTTTACGGGGGTCCTTAATTCCCGAACCCGGTGGTGGTCGAGTGTGGGGGTTTCTAGGGTCTAGGGGCAAAAATAATTTTATTCCTGGGTGCCCTAGAACCTAAGTTTCCTACGCCAATTGTATTTTAACTTGACCTAGTGTGATCAAAAGCTCTTTTTTAGATATTCTATCCGCTTCTGCGGTTTGCGGTTTGCATGGCTGCCAACTCGTTCCTGGAGGTCGGCGTCGAGGAATCCCCATTGAAATGAATGGCTCCATTGACTTACAATGGGGAACCGCCGCTCCTCCTCTCGGGCGCGACCTGCAGGTCTTCTGATGAAAATGGGCCCAAATCGCCAGTTTCCCCATAGGATCGTATGGAGCTGCAAAATGGAACCTGCAAAGGCGGGAAAATTGAACAAAGGGCTATAATCACTCCTTAACTATTAACCCTTTCCCTCCCGCATCAATCCCAGTGTATGTGTTGGTGCAGACACTGGAATGGGAACAATACACATTTACAGGGGAATATACATTTGGGTGCTGAAGCAGGGTAAAAACACATTACTGGACCGCAGTCCAGTTAACCCCTTGCTTCCCAAGTGAGAGCAGGGGGTGGCCAAATGGGGTGTAACCCCTTTAATACCGGGCCAAACCCCCTCTCCCATGACACCCTCCCCTGCTGTACACCTCCCCAGACCCTCCCCAGGCTGTACACCTCCCCAGGCTGTACACCTCCCCTGCTGTACACCTCCCCTGCTGTACATCTCCCCTGCTGTACACCTCCCCTGCTGTACACCTCCCCAGACCCTCCCCTGCTGTACACCTCCCCTGCTGTACACCTCCCCTGCTGTACACCTCCCCTGCTGTACACCTCCCCTGCTGTACACCTCCCCAGACCCTCCCCTGCTGTACACCTCCCCAGACCCTCCCCTGCTGTACACCTCCCCTGCTGTACACCTCCCCTGCTGTACACCTCCCCTGCTGTACACCTCCCCAGACCCTCCCCTGCTGTACACCTCCCCAGACCCTCCCCTGCTGTATACCTCCCCTGCTGTATACCTCCCCTGCTGTACACTTCCCCTGCTGTACACCTCCCCTGCTGTACACCTCCCCAGACCCTCCCCTGCTGTACACCTCCCCAGACCCTCCCCTGCTGTACACCTCCCCAGACCCTCCAATGCTGTACACCTCCCCTGCTGTACACCTCCCCTGCTGTACACCTCCCCAGACCCTCCCCTGCTGTACACCTCTCCAGACCCTCCCCTGCTGTACACCTCCCCTGCTGTACACCTCCCCTGCTGTACACCTCCCCAGACCCTCCAATGCTGTACACCTCCCCTGCTGTACACCTCCCCTGCTGTACACCTCCCCAGACCCTCCCCTGCTGTACACCTCTCCAGACCCTCCCCTGCTGTACACCTCCCCAGACCCTCCCCTGCTGTACACCTCCCCAGAACCTCCCCTGCTTTAAACCTCCCCAGACCTTCCCCTGCTGTACACCTCCCCAGACCCTCCCCTGCTGTACACCTCCCCTGCTGTACACCTCCCCAGACCCTCCCCTGCTGTACACCTCCCCAGACCCTCCCCTGCTGTACACCTCCCCTGCTGTACACCTCCCCAGACCCTCCCCTGCTGTACACCTCCCCAGACCCTCCCCTGCTGTACACCTCCCCAGACCCTCCCCTGCTGTACACCTCCCCTGCTGTACACCCTCCCCTGCTGTACACCCTCCCCTGCTGTACACCCTCCCCTGCTGTACACCTCCCCTGCTGTACACCTCCCCTGCTGTACACCTCCCCTGCTGTACACCTCCCCTGCTGTACACCCTCCCCTGCTGTACACCCTCCCCTGCTGTACACCTCCCCAGACCCTCCCCTGCTGTACACCTCCCCTGCTGTATACCTCCCCTGCTGTACACTTCCCCTGCTGTACACCTCCCCTGCTGTACACCTCCCCAGACCCTCCCCTGCTGTACACCTCCCCAGACCCTCCCCTGCTGTACACCTCCCCAGACCCTCCAATGCTGTACACCTCCCCAGACCCTCCCCTGCTGTACACCTCCCATGCTGTACACCTCCCCAGACCCTCCCCTGCTGTACACCTCCCCAGACCCTCCCCTGCTGTACACCTCCCCAGAACCTCCCCTGCTGTACACCTCCCCAGAACCTCCCCTGCTGTACACCTCCCCTGCTGTACATCTCCCCTGCTGTACACCTCCCCTGCTGTACACCTCCCCAGACCCTCCCCTGCTGTACACCTCCCCTGCTGTACACCTCCCCTGCTGTACACCTCCCCAGACCCTCCCCTGCTGTACACCTCCCCAGACCCTCCCCTGCTGTACACCTCCCCTGCTGTACACCTCCCCTGCTGTACACCTCCCCTGCTGTACACCTCCCCAGACCCTCCCCTGCTGTACACCTCCCCTGCTGTACACCTCCCCAGACCCTCCCCTGCTGTATACCTCCCCTGCTGTATACCTCCCCTGCTGTACACTTCCCCTGCTGTACACCTCCCCTGCTGTACACCTCTCCAGACCCTCCCCTGCTGTACACCTCCCCAGACCCTCCCCTGCTGTACACCTCCCCAGACCCTCCAATGCTGTACACCTCCCCTGCTGTACACCTCCCCAGACCCTCCCCTGCTGTACACCTCTCCAGACCCTCCCCTGCTGTACACCTCCCCTGCTGTACACCTCCCCAGACCCTCCCCTGCTGTACACCTCCCCAGACCCTCCAATGCTGTACACCTCCCCTGCTGTACACCTCCCCTGCTGTACACCTCCCCAGACCCTCCCCTGCTGTACACCTCTCCAGACCCTCCCCTGCTGTACACCTCCCCAGACCCTCCCCTGCTGTACACCTCCCCAGAACCTCCCCTGCTTTAAACCTCCCCAGACCCTCCCCTGCTGTACACCTCCCCTGCTGTACACCTCCCCAGACCCTCCCCTGCTGTACACCTCCCCAGACCCTCCCCTGCTGTACACCTCCCCAGACCCTCCCCTGCTGTACACCTCCCCTGCTGTACACCTCCCCAGACCCTCCCCTGCTGTACACCTCCCCAGGCCCTCCCCTGCTGTACACCTCCCCAGACCCTCCCCTGCTGTACACCTCCCCAGGCTGCTGACCCCCCTTTCCTGCGCTCCCCTTGCAGGTGCAGAAGGTGGTGAACTCCCTGCTGCACAGTCAGTATGTGCTGAAGAAGCAGAACATGTTGGGGTGCGGCCTGCCGGAGCCGGTGGAGCGTGTCCTGTATCATGGTACCACAGAGAGCAGCGCCAGCGAGATCTGCCACCACGGATTCAACCGCAGCTTCTGCGGCAAGAATGGTGAGGATAATACCCCGGGAGAAACACCACCCTGCTGCACAGGGGAATAATAATATCATAATACACCGGGGGGCAATAATACTACACCAGGGGGCTATAATACCCCGGGAGTAACACCACCCTGCTGCACAGGGGAATAATAATATCATAATACACCGGGGGGCAATAATACTACACCAGGGGGCTATAATACCCCGGGAGTAACACCACACTGCTGCACAGGGGAATAATAATATCATAATACACCGGGGGGCAATAATACTACACCAGGGGGCTATAATACCCCGGGGAGTAACACCACACTGCTGCACAGGGGAATAATAATATCATAATACACCGGGGGGCAATAATACTACACCAGGGGGCTATAATACCCCGGGAGTAACACCACACTGCTGCACAGGGGAATAATAATATCATAATACACCGGGGGGCAATAATACTACACCAGGGGGCTATAATACCCCAACACTACACCAGGGGGCTATAATAACCCAACACTACACCACGGGGCAATAATACCCCTATACTACACCAGGGGGCAATAATAACCCAACACTACACCACGGGGCAATAATACCCCTATACTACACCAGGGGGCTATAATACCCCAACACTATACCAGGGGGCTATAATACCCCAACACTATACCAGGGGGCTATAATACCCCAACACTACACCAGGGGGCTATAATACCCCAACACTACACCACGGGGCAATAATAACCCAACACTACTCCAGGGGGCGATAATACCCCAACACTACACCAGGGCAATAATACCCCAACACTACACCTGGGGCAATAATAACCCAACACTACTCCAGGGGGCGATAATATCCCAACACTACACCAGGGCAATAATACCCCAACACTACACCTGGGGCAATAATACCCCAACAATACATCAGGGACCAATAATACCCAAATATTACAGTGGGTAGAAACACAGGGACCTCACATTACACAGGGACCCCCAAAATACCCAGGCAATATACAATATAATATTACAGGGACCTCAATAATATAGGGACCCTTATACTGCCCTAATGCAGGGACCACCATAAGGCCCTAAAAATACAGCCCTCCCCCCCCCCCTTCATACTGCTGTAATAATACAGGGAACCCCCATACTGTCCTAATACTACAGAGACCCGCCCATACTGTCCTAATACAGGGAACCCCCATACTGTCCTAATACTACAGAGACCCCCCCATACTGTCCTAATACTAAAGAGACCCCCCCATACTGTCCTAATACAGGGAACCCCCATACTGTCCTAATACTACAGAGACCCCCCCATACTGTCCTAATACAGGGAACCCCCATACCGTCCTAATACTACAGAGACCCCCCCCATACTGTCCTAATACTACAGAGTCCCCCCATACTGCCCTAATACTACAGAACCCCCATACTGTCCTAATACTGCTAACCCCATGAGCATCTGTAACCTGTCCCTAAGCTCTTCTACATTCTGTAGCACAGAAGCATCAGTATTGGTAGTTAGTCTCCCTTCCCATCCCTCATGGAACATGGATCCCTCAGCGGTCCCCGTACCCTACAACCATATAGCAGCTCAAAGGTGAGAACCCGGTAGATTTTTGCGGTTCTCGGTATGCAAACAGCAAGTGCTGTACATGAGCCTCCCAGTCTTACTGTTCAGCTTCTGCAAAGGCTCGCAATATCTGCTTCAGGGTCCCATTGACCCGCTCACACAGTCCGTTTGTCTGGGGGTGGTAAGGGGCAGTACGGAGGGCTGTCACCCCGCACGTAGCCCAGTGACACTGGAGCAATTCAGACAGGAACTGCGCCCCTTGATCTGTTAGGTTCTCACCAGGGAACCCTACTCTGGTAAAAATCCCTATCAAAGCTTCCGCCACCTTTCTAGCCTCAATGGATGAAAGTGCCACAGCCTTAGGGTACCGGGTCGCAAAATCGACCACCGTGAGGATGTAGCACTTCCCCGTCCAGCTAGGGACCAGAAGGGGTCCCACTATATCGATTGCTACCCTCTGGAAAGGTTCAACAATCAGCGGGAGTTGCTTCAGGGGGACCTTCACACGGTCGCCCGACTTTCCTACTCGCTGGCACGCATCAAATCTGCCACTGCCACTGCCATAGATGCCCCCGGCCAGTAAAACCGCTGCAATAGCCGGGTTCTGGTGCGGGTGATCCCCTGATGTCCCGCTAGTGGGATGGAGTGGGCTACCTGCAACAACTGCTGCCTGTACTCCCTGGGTACCACTAGCTGTCTCCTACCTGTCCTTACTCTGTCTGGAGCATCAGGGGCATGCTCTCTGTACAGGAGCCCATGGTGCCAGTGATACCGATCCGACCCACTCTCAGAGACGGACTCGGACGCCCTAAGTCTCATGCCCTCTAAGCTGGGATCGGACCACACTGCTTATCTGAACCTTGTGCCTAGCTCCGGCCACTCACCCTCAGTCACTAAGTCAGGGGATGGGGTACGTTGGCAGGAATGTCAGGACATAGTACAGACTCAGTCTGGCTTACCTGTCTGGTCTCTGCGGAGACCTCATGATTCGGTGGTCCCAAATGCATGGGGACAGAGATTTCCTCAGTGTGCAAGTGCCCGACTTTGGCTCCTGGTGACTACGGCCACAGAAGCATCTTCACTCGCAAAAGAGCAGATGAGGTGTCCTAGGTCATTACCGAGTAGCAACTTGGTATCCAACCCTGGCAAGACACCCACATCCCTCACTCCTCATCCGGCACCCCCAGTCGAGGAACACCAGGGTGACCTGGATTGACCTAGGTCCCTGGTCTGGCATAGTGACCTGCATCCCCGGTCCAGGGAGCAGATCCCCTGGGCTAACCATATCAGGTCGCACCAGGATAATTGTAGCACCGGAGTCGAACAGGCCGGCCGTCTGGTGATCTCCAATGGTCACAGGATGCAAATGCTTCCTCCGGACATCGTTGACCTGCAGCCCAACTGCTGCAACTTGATGCACGTCTGCCTCCTCCGCTGCGCTGACTGTAGATGGTGTCGGGACCGCCGCCTGGGTCCTCAGCTGTACCCGTTGGACGGCTGCTGGCTGCTCCTCTGTGGGTACAAGTCCCATATACAGTAGGTGACCGCCTTTGCCGCTTGGGTATGATGCCCTGGAGGTGGGTTGCTGGAACGATGCAGATCGGGACAATTTAGCTTGATATCCCGGTCCGGTGGCACTGATAGCATCTCCGCACAAATTCAGTGGTCTTAGCTGCAGTTCCCCCAGCTGAAGGTTTGGGTTTCCAGGTTGGGGTAGGGTGAGCAGCCTGAGCTGCCTTGGCTGGGACAGCCTTGGCAGGGGCGAGTGCCCACTTGGCAAGTTGTGGGCGAGTAGTCACATACTCGTCCGCCAGCCTGGCAGCCGCAATGTAGGTTTTTTTTTTTTTGTCGACGACCCACTCTCGGACCTCAGGCGTACACTTCTGCAAAAACTGCTCCTTGAAGATGAGATCTAGCAGTCCCCGGTGTTTGGTGGTCCCGCACCCGTCGATCCACTGGGTACCGTGCTGGGCTATTCTGCCCACAAACTCCAAGTGAGTGTCCCGCACAGTCTTTTCCCCAGATCGGAACAGTCCCCAATAAGCCTCAGGATTGAGGGCATACCGGTCAAGCAAAATCGCCTTGACATGCTTGTAGTCGTGGCTGTCCACAGTCGGGATTCCCTGAAAAGCATTCATAGTTGCATAGTTACATAGCACTGGTCCTCAAAGACTTTTAGAAAGCCATTGATGTTGTCTGTGCCATCCACAAACTGTGATGAGACACCCTCGGGGTTCTGGGCTGGTCAGGGTCCCGATGGGGATGGGACTTCTGAGCACCTTGGGCAGCAGCGATCCTTCTGCTCAAAGGAGGCCCCGGTAACCTCGGCTGTAATGAGAACCGTCAGATCTGCAGCAGGGACAGCAGCAGCCCCCGGGGCTATTGCAGGTGGGACCACAGGCTCACCCTCACCCTTGTCCTCTGTGTCTGCGATCCCCACAATATCCAGCATTGCATCCTGGGCTAGGGTAGCCACGGTTGCCTCCATAACCAGAGAGCAAGCCAGCCCGGCTTCGTGGAGCTCCAGAGCCTCCTCGAGTTGCGTCTTAGCTCGACCGTCTGTCGGTAGTCCGTAACTCTCACACCGAGTAACGATTCTCAGGCGATCTCATGACCGAAACTGTCCTGACCGCTCAGACATATTCACCTTTGGGCACTAAGCTACAGTCACAAAGAACAGGGTACTTTCTCCTGCCTTGTGTAAATTGTGCGTACGTGTACTACTTGTTTTGGGAGCTCACAATCTATGAGCTCCTCTTTGTACTATAAACCCCTGCAGGAATTTATAGTCCAAAGCTGAATGATCCCACCACTGTCACCAGAAAAAAGCCTGTCACGGGAGACCAGGTACTTCCTGTCACAGGAGACCAGGTACTTCCTGTCACGGGAGACCAGGTACTTCCTGTCACGGGAGACCAGGTACTTCCTGTCACGGGAGACCAGGTACTTCCTGTCACGGGAGACCAGGTACTTCCTGTCACGGGAGACCAGGTACTTCCTGTCACAGGAGACCAGGTACTTCCTGTCACGGGAGACCAGGTACTTCCTGTCACGGGAGACCAGGTACTTCCTGTCACGGGAGACCAGGTACTTCCTGTCACTGGAGACCAGGTACTTCCTGTCACGGGAGACCAGGTACGTTTTACACCATATATAGATTACCAGGATCATTCATTAGGCAAAACGAGATAGTATATACAAATTGCATTTATTTTGGTAAACCTGCTTACAACAAGAAGAGATACACAAGGAACAGTAAAAAATACACTTACTGGGGGTCTGGGGGGAATCTAGACTTTCCTGGGTGCAGGGCGCCCGCTTGGATAAGCTTATCCTGACACGGATATACCCGCGGTTCTCCTGGTCCTCTTATCGGCTTCAATTGCTAGCCGCGATCGCTCCATTCGATTTCGAGAACTCGGGCGCAAAGGACGGGACTTTTTCTCTGCGAGGCAACTTTCCAGGCTTCCAAACGAAGCCGGTCGCTCTGTTATTTCGCACAGAGCAACTTTGAAAAGCCCGCCGAGCTTCATCGACTCACCTCATTGGTTGGCTTGGATGGACTTTCTCCCTCTCTTGGTCAGCACCTTACATACACTGCGCTGGGCTATCCCCAGAACGGAGGGGGAAGGAGCAGCCAATCGAAGCATGGGATTTCCTCCACGTCAGCCAATAGAAAGAGGAGCTCGCCCCCGGCTGACGTCAGAGGAGTAGGCGTGCCGAGCAGGCTCGAAAATCCAGGTGCGCGGGAAATATGATTTTAGCCAAAAGGAGAGCAGACTCCTCCATTGCCCCCTGCGGGGCCGGCTCCATCCATTCGGGAAACTATAAAAGATGACCCCGCAGGGAGCCCTCTGCAGTCCGGACCTGGCCATTCGCCCTTTCCCCGCTCACCAAACGTTTTCACGCCTCTGGACATCCTCTCCCCTTTGAACCACGGACTCTATGCATAGAGCCTTATAATAAATGTACCAAACATAATAAAATATACATTAATACGTGGGGGACGTCGGGACTGAGATATCGGGGCTCGAAACTCCGGAGTCTGGGGAACGCTGGGCAGCCCCGGTGTGATTCTAATCATGTACCGACAAACAGTGCCGGCACGCCGGGGAGAATTAAGGTGCTACCGGCAGCCCCGGTGTGATTCTACTCATGTACCGACAAATAGTGCCGGCACGCCGGGGAGAATTAAGGTGCTACCGGCAGCCCCGGTGTGATTCTAATCATGTACCGACAAATAGTGCCGGCACGCCCGGGAGAATTAAGGTGCTACCGGCAGCCCCGGTGTAATTCTACTCATGTACCGACAAATAGTGCCGGCACGCCGGGGAGAATTAAGGTGCTACCGGCAGCCCCGGTGTAATTCTACTCATGTACCGACAAACAGTGCCGGCACGCCGGGGAGAATTAAGGTGCTACCGGCAGCCCCGGTGTAATTCTACTCATGTACCGACAAATAGTGCCGGCACGCCGGGGAGAATTAAGGTGCTACCGGCAGCCCCGGTGTAATTCTACTCATGTACCGACAAATAGTGCCGGCACGCCCGGGAGAATTAAGGTGCTACCGGCAGCCCCGGTGTAATTCTACTCATGTACCGACAAATAGTGCCGGCACGCCGGGGAGAATTAGGTGCTACCGGCAGCCCCGGTGTAATTCTACTCATGTACCGACAAATAGTGCCGGCACGCCGGGGAGAATTAAGGTGCTACCGGCAGCCCCGGTGTAATTCTACTCATGTACCTTCAAATAGTGCCGGCACGCCGGGGAGAATTAAGGTGCTACCGGCAGCTCCAGTGTAATTCTACTCATGTACCTTCAAACAGTGCCGGCACGCCGGGGAGAATTAAGGTGCTACCGGCAGCTCCGGTGTGATTCTACTCATGTACCTTCAAATAGTGCCGGCACGCCGGGGAGAATTAAGGTGCTACCGGCAGCCCCGGGCCCCGAACCCCTGCAAATAAAATAATTACATTCTTACCCAAATATCCCACATAAAACTCACACAGGAAGTTTCACGAGTCTGGGGTTACCCTTACACGTCACGTTCCCCTCTCCTGCCTCTCCCCCCCCCCCTCACATTCCCCTCTCCTGCCTCCTCCCCCCCCTCACGTTCCCCTCTCCTGCCTCCTCCCCCCCTCACATTCCCCTCTCCTGCCTCCTCCAACCCCTCACATTCCCCTCTCCTGCCTCTCCCCCCCTCACGTTCCCCTCTCCTGCCTCCTCCCCCCCCTCACATTCCCCTCTCCTGCCTCCTCCCCCTCACATTCCCCTCTCCTGCCTCCTCCCCCCCTCACATTCCCCTCTCCTGCCTCCTCCCCCCCTCACATTCCCCTCTCCTGCCTCCTCCCCCCCTCACATTCCCCTCTCCTGCCTCCTCCCCCCTCACATTCCCCTCTCCTGCCTCCTCCCCCCTCACATTCCCCTCTCCTGCCTCCTCCCCCCTCACATTCCCCTCTCCTGCCTCCTCCCCCCTCACATTCCCCTCTCCTGCCTCCTCCCCCCTCACATTCCCCTCTCCTGCCTCCTCCCCCCCTCACATTCCCCTCTCCTGCCTCCTCCCCCCTCACATTCCCCTCTCCTGCCTCCTCCCCCTCACATTCCCCTCTCCTGCCTCCTCCCCCCTCACATTCCACCTCCTGCCTCCTCCCCCCTCACATTCCCCTCTCCTGCATCCTCCCCCCCCTCATGTTCCCCTCTCCTGCCTCCTCCCCCCTCACATTCCCCTCTCCTGCCTCCTCCCCCTCACATTCCCCTCTCCTGCCTCCTCCCCCTCACATTCCCCTCTCCTGCCTCCTCCCCCCTCACGTTCCCCTCTCCTGCCTCCTCCCCCCCTCACATTCCCCTCTCCTGCCTCCTCCCCCTCACATTCCCCTCTCCTGCCTCCTCCCCCCCTCACATTCCCCTCTCCTGCCTCCTCCCCCCCTCACATTCCCCTCTCTGCCTCCTCCCCCTCTCCTGCCTCCTCCCCCCCTCACATTCCCCTCTCCTGCCTCCTCCCCCTCACGTTCCCCTCTCCTGCCTCCTCCCCCCTCACATTCCCCTCTCCTGCCTCCTCCCCCCATCACATTCCCCTCTCCTGCCTCCTCCCCCCTCACATTCCCCTCTCCTGCCTCCTCCCCCCTCACATTCCCCTCTCCTGCCTCCTCCCCCTCACATTCCCCTCTCCTGTCTCCTCCCCCTCACATTCCCCTCTCCTGCCTCCTCTCCCCCCTCACGTTCCCCTCTCCTGCCTCCTCCCCCTCACATTCCCCTCCTGCCTCCTCACATTCCCCTCTCCTGCCTCCTCCCCCCTCAAATTCCCCTCTCCTGCCTCCTCCCCCCCTCACGTTCCCCTCTCCTGCCTCCTCCCCCTCACGTTCCCCTCTCCTGCCTCCTCCCCCCCTCACGTTCCCCTCTCCTGCCTCCTCCCCCCCTCACGTTCCCCTCTCCTGACTCCTCCCCCCCTCACGTTCCCCCTCTCCTGCCTCCTCCCCCCTCACGTTCCCCTCTCCTGCCTCCTCCCCCCTCACGTTCCCCTCTCCTGCCTCCTCCCCCCCACACGTTCCCCTTTCCTGCCTCCTCCCCCCTCACGTTCCCCCTCTCCTGCCTCCTCCCCCCTCACGTTCCCCCTCTCCTGCCTCCTCCCCCCCTCACGTTCACCCTCTCCTGCCTCCTCCCCCCCCTCACGTTCCCCCTCTCCTGCCTCCTCTCCCCCCTCACGTTCCCACTCTCCTGCCTCCTCCCCTCTCACATTTCCCTCTCCTGCCTCCTCCCCACTCACATTCCCCTTCTCCTGCCTCCTCCCCACTCACATTCCCCTTCTCCTGCCTCCTCCCCACTCACATTCCCCCTCTCCTGCCTCCTCCCCCCCTCACGTTCCCCTCTCCTGCCTCCCCCCCCTCACGTTCCCATCTCCTGCCTCCTCCCCCCCTCACGTTCCCGTCTTCTGCCTCCTCCCCCCCCTCACGCTCCCGTCTTCTGCCTCCTCCCCCCCCTCACGTTCCCCTCTCCTGCCTCCTCCCCCTCACATTCCCCTCTCCTCCCCCTCACATTCCCCTCTCCTGCCTCCTCTCCCCCCTCACGTTCCCCTCTCCTGCCTCCTCCCCCTTACATTCCCCTCCTGGCTCCTCACATTCCCCTCTCCTGCCTCCTCCCCCCTCAAATTCCCCTCTCCTGCCTCCTCCCCCCTCACGTTCCCCTCTCCTGCCTCCTCCCCCCCTCACGTTCCCCTCTCCTGCCTCCTCCCCCCCCTCACGTTCCCCTCTCCTGCCTCCTCTCCCCCCTCATGTTCCCCTCTCCTGCCTCCTCTCCCCCCCCACATTCCTCCTCTCCCCCCTCACGTTCCCCTCTCCTGCCTCCTCTCCCCCCTCACGTTCCCCCTCCTCCTGCTTCCCCTCCCCCTCACGTTCCCTCTCCTGCCTCCTCCCCCTCACATTCCCCTCTCCTCCCCCTCACATTCCCCTCTCCTGCCTCCTCTCCCCCCTCACGTTCCCCTCTCCTGCCTCCTCCCCCCCTCACGTTCCCCTCTCCTGCCTCCTCCCCCCCCTCACGTTCCCCTCTCCTGCCTCCTCTCCCCCCTCATGTTCCCCTCTCCTGCCTCCTCTCCCCCCCCACATTCCTCCTCTCCCCCCTCACGTTCCCCTCTCCTGCCTCCTCTCCCCCCTCACGTTCCCCCTCCTCCTGCTTCCCCTCCCCCTCACGTTCCCTCTCCTGCCTCCTCCCCCTCACATTCCCCTCTCCTCCCCCTCACATTCCCCTCTCCTGCCTCCTCTCCCCCCTCACGTTCCCCTCTCCTGCCTCCTCCCCCTTACATTCCCCTCCTGGCTCCTCACATTCCCCTCTCCTGCCTCCTCCCCCCTCAAATTCCCCTCTCCTGCCTCCTCCCCCCTCACGTTCCCCTCTCCTGCCTCCTCCCCCCCTCACGTTCCCCTCTCCTGCCTCCTCCCCCCCCTCACGTTCCCCTCTCCTGCCTCCTCTCCCCCCTCATGTTCCCCTCTCCTGCCTCCTCTCCCCCCCCACATTCCTCCTCTCCCCCCTCACGTTCCCCTCTCCTGCCTCCTCTCCCCCCTCACGTTCCCCCTCCTCCTGCTTCCCCTCCCCCTCACGTTCCCTCTCCTGCCTCCTCTCCCCCCTCACGTTCCCCCTCTCCTGCCTCTTCCCCCCCTCACGTTCCCTCTCCTGCCTCCTCTCCCCCCTCACGTTCCCCCTCTCCTGCCTCTTCCCCCCCTCACGTTCCCTCTCCTGCCTCCTCTCCCCCTCACGTTCCCCCTCACGTTCCCCCTCTCCTGCCTCTTCCCCCCCTCACGTTCCCTCTCCTGCCTCCTCCCCCTCACGTTCCCCTCTTCTGCCTCCTCTCCCCCCTCACTTTTCCTTTCTCCCCCCCCCCGCCACACTGTACGGGCAGGGGGTGTATTTTTCCACTCAGGCGGCGATGTCCGTCCGGGATAACTACTCTCCCCCCTCACGTTCCCTTCTCCTGCCTCCTCCCCCTCACGTTCCCCTCTCCTGCCTCCCCCCCCTCACATTCCCCTCTCCTGCCTCCCCCCCCTCACGTTCCCCCTCTCCTGCCTCCTCTCCCCCCTCACGTTCGCCTCTCCTGCCTCCTCTCCCCCCTCTCCTACCTCCCCCCCCTCACATTCCCCTCTCCTGCCTCCCCCCCCTCACGTTCCCCTCTCCTGCCTCCCCCCCCTCACATTCCCCTCTCCTGCCTCCCCCCCCCCACGTTCCCTCTCCTGCCTCTTCCCCCCCTCACGTTCCCCCTCTCCTGCCTCCCCCCCTCACGTTCCCCCTCTCCTGCCTCCCCCCCTCACATTCCCCTCTCCTGCCTCCCCCCCCTCACGTTCCCCCTCTCCTGCCTCCTCTCCCCCCTCACGTTCGCCTCTCCTGCCTCCTCTCCCCCCTCTCCTACCTCCCCCCCCTCACATTCCCCTCTCCTGCCTCCCCCCCCTCACGTTCCCCTCTCCTGCCTCCCCCCCCTCACATTCCCCTCTCCTGCCTCCCCCCCCCTCACGTTCCCTCTCCTGCCTCTTCCCCCCCTCACGTTCCCCCTCTCCTGCCTCCCCCCCTCACGTTCCCCCTCTCCTGCCTCCCCCCCCTCACGTTCCCCCTCTCCTGCCTCCTCCCCCCCTCACGTTCCCTCTCCTGCCTCCCCCCCCTCACGTTCCCTCTCCTGCCTCCCTCCCCCTCACGTTCCCCCTCTCCTGCCTCCTCCCCCCCTCACGTTCCCTCTCCTGCCTCCTCTCCCCCCTCTCCTGCCTCCCCCCCCTCACGTTCCCCCTCTCCTGCCTCCCCCCCTCACATTCCCCTCTCCTGCCTCCCCCCCCTCACGTTCCCCTCTCCTGCCTCCTCTCCCCCTCACGTTCCCTCTCCTGCCTCCTCCCCCCGTCACGTTCCCCCTCTCCTGCCTCCCCCCCCTCACGTTCCCCCTCTCCTGCCTCCCCCCCCTCACGTTCCCCTCTCCTGCCTCCCCCCCTCACGTTCCCCTCTCCTGCCTCCCCCCCCTCACGTTCCCCTCTCCTGCCTCCTCTCCCCCTCACGTTCCCTCTCCTGCCTCCTCCCCCCCTCACGTTCCCCCTCTCCTGCCTCCCCCCCCTCACGTTCCCCCTCTCCTGCCTCCCCCCCTCACGTTCCCCTCTCCTGCCTCCCCCCCCCTCACATTCCCCTCTCCTGCCTCCTCTCCCCTCTCACTTTTCCTTTCTCCCCCCCCCAGCCACACTGTACGGGCAGGGGGTGTATTTTTCCACTCAGGCGGCGCTGTCCGCACGGGATAACTACTCTCCCCCCTCGGACGAGGGGAAGAAGTTTGTGTTGGTGTCTAAGGTCCTGACGGGGGAGTTCACACTCGGAAAGCCGGACATGCGAACGCCCCCCTCCGTGCCGGAGAGAACAGGGGGATCCACCCGACGATACGACAGCCTGGCAGACAGCCCCCGCAACCCGTCCATCTTTGTCATATTCAATGACACGCAGGCGTATCCGCAGTACCTAATCACGTGCCGCAGGGGAGCAAGGGCCGGAGTGTGAGTGCGGTGCTAAGCAGGGAGTGAGGGGAGCAAGGGGCGGCGTGTGAGTGCGGTGCACAGCAGGGAGTGAGGGGAGCAAGGGCCGGAGTGTGAGTGCGGTGCTAAGCAGGGAGTGAGGGGAGCAAGGGGCGGAGTGTGAGTGCGGTGCTAAGCAGGGAGTGAGGGGAGCAAGGGCCGGAGTGTGAGTGCGGTGCTAAGCAGGGAGTGAGGGGAGCAAGGGGCGGAGTGTGAGTGCAGTACTAAGCAGGGAGTGAGGGGAGCAAGGGCCGGAGTGTGAGTGCGGTGCTAAGCAGGGAGTGAGGGGAGCAAGGGTCGGAGTGTGAGTGCGGTGCTAAGCAGGGAGTGAGGGGAGCAAGGGGCGGAGTGTGAGTGCGGTGCTAAGCAGGGAGTGAGGGGAGCAAGGGCCGGAGTGTGAGTGCGGTGCTAAGCAGGGAGTGAGGGGAGCAAGGGTCGGAGTGTGAGTGCGGTGCTAAGCAGGGAGTGAGGGGAGCAAGGGATGGTGTGAGTGCGGTGCTAAGCAGGGAGTGAGGGGAGCAAGGGATGGTGTGAGTGCGGTGCTAAGCAGGGAGTGAGGGGAGCAAGGGCCGGAGTGGGAGTGCGGTGCTAAGCAGGGAGTGAGGGGAGCAAGGGGCGGAGTGTGAGTGCGGTGCTAAGCAGGGAGTGAGGGGAGCAAGGGGCAGAGTGTGAGTGCGGTGCTAAGCAGGGAGTGAGGGGAGCAAGGGGCGGAGTGTGAGTGCAGTGCTAAGCAGGGAGTGAGGGGAGCAAGGGGCGGAGTGTGAGTGCGGTGCTAAGCAGGGAGTGAGGGGAGCAATGGCCGGAGTGTGAGTGCGGTGCTAAGCAGGGAGTGAGGGGAGCAAGGGCCGGAGTGTGAGTGCGGTGCTAAGCAGGGAGTGAGGGGAGCAAGGGATGGTGTGAGTGCGGTGCTAAGCAGGGAGTGAGGGGAGCAAGGGATGGTGTGAGTGCGGTGCTAAGCAGGGAGTGAGGGGAGCAAGGGATGGTGTGAGTGCGGTGCTAAGCAGGGAGTGAGGGGAGCAAGGGATGGTGTGAGTGCGGTGCTAAGCAGGGAGTGAGGGGAGCAAGGGCCGGAGTGTGAGTGCGGTGCTAAGCAGGGAGTGAGGGGAGCAAGGGCCGGAGTCTGAGTGCGGTGCTAAGCAGGGAGTGAGGGGAGCAAGGGATGGTGTGAGTGCGGTGCTAAGCAGGGAGTGAGGGGAGCAAGGGATGGTGTGAGTGCGGTGCTAAGCAGGGAGTGAGGGGAGCAAGGGATGGTGTGAGTGCGGTGCTAAGCAGGGAGTGAGGGGAGCAAGGGATGGTGTGAGTGCGGTGCTAAGCAGGGAGTGAGGGGAGCAAGGGCCGGAGTGTGAGTGCGGTGCTAAGCAGGGAGTGAGGGGAGCAAGGGCCGGAGTGGGAGTGCGGTGCTAAGCAGGGAGTGAGGGGAGCAAGGGGCGGAGTGTGAGTGCGGTGCTAAGCAGGGAGTGAGGGGAGCAAGGGGCGGAGTGTGAGTGCGGTGCTAAGCAGGGAGTGAGGGGAGCAAGGGGCGGAGTGTGAGTGCAGTGCTAAGCAGGGAGTGAGGGGAGCAAGGGGCAGAGTGTGAGTGCGGTGCTAAGCAGGGAGTGAGGGGAGCAGGGGGCGGAGTGTGAGTGCAGTGCTAAGCAGGGAGTGAGGGGAGCAAGGGGCGGAGTGTGAGTGCGGTGCTAAGCAGGGAGTGAGGGGAGCAAGGGGCGGAGTGTGAGTGCGGTGCAAAGCAGGGAGTGAGGGGAGCAAGGGGCGGAGTGTGAGTGAGGTGCAAAGCAGGGAGTGAGGGGAGCAAGGGGCGTCGTGTGAGTGCGGTGCTAAGCAGGGAGTGAGGGGAGCAAGGGGCGGCGTGTGAGTGCGGTGCAAAGCAGGGAGTGAGGGGAGCAAGGGATGGTGTGAGTGCGGTGCAAAGCAGGGAGTGAGGGGAGCAAGGGGCGGAGTGTGAGTGCGGTGCTAAGCAGGGAGTGAGGGGAGCAAGGGGCGGAGTGTGAGTGCGGTGCTAAGCAGGGAGTGAGGGGAGCAAGGGGCGGCGTGTGAGTGCGGTGCACAGCAGGGAGTGAGGGGAGCAAGGGCTGGAGTGTGAGTGCGGTGCAAAGCAGGGAGTGAGGGGAGCAAGGGGCGGCGTGTGAGTGCGGTGCACAGCAGGGAGTGAGGGGAGCAAGGGCCAGAGTGTGAGTGCGGTGCTAAGCAAGGAGTGAGGGGAGCAAGGGGCAGAGTGTGAGTGCGGTGCTAAGCAGGGAGTGAGGGGAGCAAGGGGCGGAGTGTGAGTGCAGTACTAAGCAGGGAGTGAGGGGAGCAAGGGGCGGAGTGTGAGTGCGGTGCTAAGCAGGGAGTGAGGGGAGCAAGGGGCGGAGTGTGAGTGCGGTGCTAAGCAGGGAGTGAGGGGAGCAAGGGGCGGAGTGTGAGTGCAGTGCTAAGCAGGGAGTGAGGGGAGCAAGGGGCGGAGTGTGAGTGCGGTGCTAAGCAGGGAGTGAGGGGAGCAAGGGGCGGAGTGTGAGTGTGGTGCAAAGCAGGGAGTGAGGGGAGCAAGGGGCGGCATGTGAGTGCGGTGCTAAGCAGGGAGTGAGGGGAGCAAGGGGCGGAGTGTGAGTGCGGTGCAAAGCAGGGAGTGAGGGGAGCAAGGGATGGTGTGAGTGCGGTGCTAAGCAGGGAGTGAGGGGAGCAAGGGGTGGAGTGTGAGTGCGGTGCTAAGCAGGGGGTGAGGGGAGCAAGGGATGGTGTGAGTGCGGTGCTAAGCAGGGAGTGAGGGGAGCAAGGGGCGGAGTGTGAGTGCGGTGCAAAGCAGGGAGTGAGGGGAGCAAGGGATGGTGTGAGTGCGGTGCAAAGCAGGGGGTGAGTGAGGGGCGGAGTAAGTGCGGTGCAAAACATGGAGTGAGAGGGGAAGGGGCGGTGTGAGTGCGGTGCAAAGCAGGGAGTGAGTGAGGGGCGGAGCAAGTGCGGTGCAAAACATGGAGTGAGGGGGGAAGGGGCGGTGTGTGAGTGCGGTGCTAAGCAGGGAGTGAGGGGAGCAAGGGGTGGAGTGTAAGTGCGGTGCAAAGCAGGGAGTGAGGGGAGCAAGGGATGGTGTGAGTGCGGTGCAAAGCAGGGGGTGAGTGAGGGGCGGAGTAAGTGCGGTGCAAAACATGGAGTGAGGGGGGAAGGGGCGTGTGTGAGTGCGGTGCAAAGCAGGGAGTGAGTGAGGGGGAAGGGGCGGTGTGTGAGTGCGGTGCAAAGCAGGGAGTGAGGGGGGAAGGGGCGGTGTGTGAGTGCGGTGCAAAGCATGGAGTGTGGTGCAAAGTGCAACGCTGGGTGAATATGGTGTGAGTGAGAGGGCAGAGCTGGGTGAGTATGGTGTGAGTGAGAGGGCAGCACTGGGTGAGTATGGTGTGAAAGGGCAGTGCTGGGTGAGTATGCTGTGAGTGAGAGGGCAGCACTGGGTGAGTATGGTGTGAGTGAGAAGGCAGCACTGGGTGAGTATGGTGTGAGTGAGAGGGCAGCGTTGGGTGAGTATGTTGTGAGAGAGGGCAGAGCTGGATGAGTATGGTGTGAGTGAGAGGGCAGCACTGGGTGAGTATGGTGTGAGTGAGAGGGCAGAGTTGGGTGAGTATGATGTGAGTGAGAGGGCAGAGCTGGGTGAGTATGGTGTGAGTGAGAGGGCAGCACTGGGTGAGTATGGTGTGAGAGGGCAGCACTGGGTGAGTATGGTGTGTGAGAGGGCAGCGCTGGGTGAGTATGGTGTGAGTGAGGGGGCAGCACTGGGTGAGTATGGTGTGAGTGAGAGGGCAGAGTTGGGTGAGTATGATGTGAGTGAGAGGGCAGAGCTGGGTGAGTATGGTGTGAGAGGGCAGCACTGGGTGAGTATGGTGTGTGAGAGGGCAGCGCTGGGTGAGTATGGTGTGAGTGAGAGGGCAGCACTGGGTGAGTATGGTGTGAGTGAGAGGGCAGAGTTGGGTGAGTATGATGTGAGTGAGAGGGCAGAGCTGGGTGAGTATGGTGTGAGTGAGAGGGCAGCACTAGGTGAGTATGGTGTGAGAGGGCAGCACTGG